>NC_051232.1:8309265-8319265 GCF_015220715.1 Pygocentrus nattereri
GGGGTAGGGTGAGTTGTAAGGGCAGCATGGCCCTCCAAACGGAGGTTTTTCAGATTTCAAATGGAGTGTAAATAGAAACAAATACAAACCGGCAAGATGGAGCACAAAAAACCAAAGAAACCAGCAAATGTGAGAATTTTCTCTGTTAACAAATGACAAAAACCATCGTGTTATTTTAGTTTAATGTTATTTCATTTGTATGCTAATGTCTTAGTAGCTAGCTAGCTAGCTAAATTCCCCGTTCCACCTTAAATAGTCCAGAAGTTCTGATACCTGAAGCGCCAGAATGTAACTGCTGCTCCATTTAAAGTGGAACCAGGAAATCTGAGCAAGAATTGGGAGAGTCTCTGACTTCAGCTTCATATCACTGAAGAATTAGGGGGGGTGATAATTGCACCCATCTTTGAAGGCGTGTGATCCCTAAATTTAACTAAAGCCTAGCAGTGAGGAGCTGAACTTTCCCCTCCTCTGCTGTCCCTGCAGACGGGCAGGGTCGCCTACAGAGCAGCGCTAGTAGCTGTTAATGAATCAACCACTGCCCTGTAACTGAACTCAGTTAACTCAAGCTGAATAAATAAAGAAGAAATGGGACTGAGCCTTAGCATCATGTGCTCTCTGGCACTTTATCTCTGCCCCCTGTTGGTGAGTTCTGAAGACGTGCAGAGATGAGCTGTGGAACCAAACAGGAAACATTTCCAATTTTACTGTGCTTCACTTTTTTAAATAATAAAGCTCTAATCTGCTACACCTGCATGTGGGTCTGTCTGTACCTTGGTGGTAGCGTTAGCATTGGCGCCCTTCTCTAGCAGCAGCGTGGCCATCTGTGAGTGACCCTCCTGAGCGGCCAGGTGCAGAGGGGTCACACCCTGCAGGGTCACTGAACCAGGATCCGCCCCCTTCTGCAGCAGAGCCAGGACAGTCTGAGGCTGATTCTTCCTCACAGCGATGTGCAGAGGGGTGTAACCGTTCTAAACACAACACACAACAATAACCGTTCTGTGGCAGAAAAACATTACACACTATATTAATGATTTTCCCAGTAGCTTTGTTCACCACCTGTATATTGGCACAATATGGCCAAAAGTATTGGCGACTCCTAATTAGTTCAAATGTTTCAGACACACACACAAAGACACACTGCTGTGTGTAAAATCAAGCACACAGCTATGAAAAGACTGGCAGTAGAATGAGTCACACTGACTATCACTGAAGAGCTCAGTGACAGTATATCCTATGGTGCTGTCATAGGATGCCACAAGTCTGGTTGTGAGAATTGTGTCCTGCTAGATCTGCCCCGGCCAACTGTAAGTACTATTATTATCAAATGGAAACATCTAGGAGCAAAAATAGCTCAGTCACGAAGTGGTAGACAATGCAAACTCACAGAGCAAGCTTGCTGAGTGCTGAAGTGTGTAATGTGTAAAATAGTCTATGTTCTGTTGTTCTGTTAAGTCACTACAGAGCTCCAAACCGCCTCAAAAAGCAACATCAGCATAAGATCTGAGCGTCAGAAGCTTCATGAAATGGGTTTCTTTGGCCAAACAAGCCTAAGATGAAGGCCTAATGTTGGCTTTAGGGGTGTAAAGCGGCTGCCACTGGACTCGAGAGCAGTGGAAATGTGTTCTCTGGAGTGATGAATCAGCATGACTGAGCCCCTGAGCATCTCCATAAAGACAGCATTTGGTGTGGAGGAACTCCAGTTGCCTGCACAGAGCCCTGCTCTCAACGCCACTGAACATCTTTGGGATGAACTGGAGCATCAACTGTGAGCCAGGCCCTCTCGTCCAGCATCAGTGTCTGACCTCACGAATGCTGGACACAAATTCCCACAGATTCCCTCCAAAATCTTGTAGAAAGCTTCCTAGAGGAATGGAGGCTGTTACAGCCACAAAGGGGGGCAACTCCATATTAATGGCCAAGCTCATATAGGTGTCATACAGGTGTCCACATATTTTTGGCCACATAGTGTATAAAACAGACATCTTCTAATTTTCACTATAGTGTTTTGAACGTGGTGTTAGAGGTGCATTTACCTTGGCCGTGGTGTGAGGAGAGGCACCTTTCTCCAACAGCAGCAGCGCCACCTGCTGGTTATCATAGTGAGCGGCAACATGCAGAGGAGTGAGACCATTCTGAAAAAAAAAGAGATGAAGTTGAACAGAGAACCAAAAAGACAACTCAGTAACAATGATTTAGTTGCTTGAAATTACTCCTTTATTTAAAAAGATCTAGAACTGAAAGAACCACTTGTTCACCTAAACAGCAGAACATCTGAGTTTGCCATCTTTTACTCTGTGCAAGAAGCTTTTTTCACACACCGACTTCATAATGTCACACTTTTAGTGCCAAAAGATGGTCCTTCAAGGGTTCTTTAGTAAAGGCTATGGTTCTATTTCGAACCTTGAGTCCTATATAGACATTTCATGGAATCTCAGGATCTTTGGCAAAATGTTTGTTGAATGATGCCCCAGGGGTTCTATGTAAACACTCCATGTGCATGCTTAAATGCCTCTCTCCATGGTGAAATGGTTCTTCACACTGATGGAGAATGTGTTGTAGATGGTTCTATATGGCACCAAAAAGGGTTCTGCTATTGTTACAAGCTTCACATCTTAACAAAGAGCCTTTTTGATGCTATACAGAACCATACAACACAATCTTTATCAAGCTGAAAAACCATTTCACCATGTAAAGAATCATTTAAGCATGCACGTTTCCTTGAGTGCTCATGGTTCTAGATAGCACCTCTATCTAGATACTTGTTCCTCATTTGTGGCTGTTACACAGCTGGGTGTTTTCTAGGTTCGTGAAGCGGCATCAACTCCGTATTAATGCCTATGGATTTAGAATGGGATGTAGTAAAAGCTCCTGTGGGTGTAATGTGTAGGTGTCCCAATACTTTTGTCCATATAGTGTATATGGTATTTTACTGGGATGAACTCATGGGTGGTGACTCCCCCAGCATGACCATCCAAACAGCTCCTTCTTTTCTGAATCAGATACAAAATTCACTCCTCCAACAGTTTTCTTATGAGAAAACGTAAAAGCAACTCTCCAGGCTACGTTTGCACAGCCGGTAAAACTGGCCCAAATCTGACTTTTTTTTTTTGGTTTGGCTGTTCAGATTATCTTTTAAATGTGATCTGTATGCCACATCAGTCTGAACTGTTCAGCTCCTAAACCGACCTGCATGCACAAAAAGAACAGAGCGTCGCGTGGCTCCTCCAGAGGTAAACAATCACAACTGCCAACGAACGTCAGTCGCTCCCAGAGAATCAGCTTCATCTTCACCAGCATCACTGGAGCCATCATGAAGCTTCACTGACTGACAGCTGGGCTCATCACCCAGAATGTCATTCGAGCCGTAAAAAGGGCGTGGTCACTTCTTTGGTTTGTGTCCTTGGATTCTTTGAACTTCAGACTTTCAGACTTTTAACTGTTCACTGCAGTCTCGCTCTCTTACGGCCGCATTCGGACATTACTTTCGGTCTGGAAGTGTCTTCTAAGTTTTTGCTACAGAAACATCAGCTGAAATGTTTGAGTCTCAGCAGCATGAAATTATGATAAAAGTCACAAGAATTCTGATCACCAGACTGAGTCACACTGTTGCAGATCGGATATGTATTTGATTTCAGTACCACATATGAAAGTGTCCCAAATCAGAATTGAAAATGGCAGATATCTTCAGCATGGAGAAAAAGATTGGATCTGGGCTGCTTTCACCTGCTGTGTGAACAGAGCCCTCGTAACGTAACTGCATCTGTTCACATATCAGCCCTCCTGGACACGTCCCAGGAACTGTACTTGGTCTTATGCTGGGTGATTGCCATGTTAAGTGTCTCTAGGATTTTAATTCCAGCTTCAATTATTGTTAAATGGCGGATTAAATGTGCATGTTTGAAGGGGGTTAAGTCAATTCATCTACCTATGTAGCTGACAGATAGGTACATATAAATAAAAAAGTAAACATTTGTGTTTTGTACCTTCCCGGCCTCGTCAGGCAAGGCTCGGCGCTGCAGCAGAAGTTTGGCCACTTCCAGGCTTCCATACTTAGCAGCAACATGGAGAGGAGTGAAGCCTTTCTGTTGATCAGACAAACAACATCCACACTTGCAGTATCACATACAGTATAATACACAACACAGTAACATTCATCATATTAGCACTGAGTGTAGAGTTACTGTACTCCAGTGGGAACAGGACATCACTTCTGTCAAAGCAAAACCCTGTATCTCCAAAAGATAACTTTACAAGAGAAGGAAAGAACCCCCCCCCCCCCCCCCCCCAAGTCATTCTAGGACATTTTTTGGTCTACTCATTAAGAAATTTACACACAGTGTAAAGGGCTACAGGCATAAAAATGATGTCAGAAACTGAAAAAGGGAAACAAATAGAGGCAAAGTTCTGTAGCGAGAGAAGCAAATTCTTTTCATTGTTAAGTTTTGACTGGAAACAAAAGGGTTAAAATCTTGAAAACATTGTTTAGGACTTCAAGAGCTGGACTGAAGACCTTACCCATTAAATGAACTGCCACCACAATTAGACAGGAACAGAGGAACCAACATTTTGACGTTCATGTCCTGAACTGGTGGCTCACCACTGCTGTTCTCTAGCACCTGATTCAGCCGATGTTCATTATGCCAGAAGGTCTGAACAGGAAAGGCAGTGAACTCTGCAGAGCAGTGGTGGTTGTGGTACCTTTGTAGCGAGTGAATGCGAGGCTCCAGCTTCCAGCAGCACAGCAGAGGTGTGGATCTGTCCCTCTCTGGCAGCGATGTGTAGTGGTGTATATCCGTTAGTGGTGGCGGCATCTGGGTCAGCCATGTGCTGCAGAAGCAGCTGAACTATCTCGCTCTGACCGAGCCGGGAGGCAATGTGGAGCGGTGTCTGATCCTCCTATATATACAGAGGAGCAGTGGTTGCGATTGATTGAGCGAAAGATCTATGCAGCTATAGAGGTGGAGGGGGTGTGACTGTATGTGTGAGGGCATCTTACCCTGGCCGTGGCGTCCACTCGAGCTCCATTCCTCAGCAAACATCGAACCACCTCCATCTGACCCGCCCTCGCGGACATGTGGAGGGCTGTCTCACCTCGCTACACAGACAGATAAAAACACACACGGAATTCATGACCAGCTCGAAATACAATAAAAACTTTGTATTAGACAGGGCATCAATGAGGTGAGGTGAAATAGTGATGAGGTTATGAGGCAGGGATGAGGTACTAATGAAGTGATGAGGAGATACTAAAAGGCATCTTATGAGACAGTGATAACATACTGATAAGGTACTGAGAAGGTACTAATGAGGTTCTTATGAGGTAGTGAAGAGGTCCTGATGAGATACTGAGAAGGTACTGATGAAGTGATGATGTACTAATAGGGATCTTATGAGATACTGAGAAGGTACTGAGAAGGTACTAATGAGGTCCTTATGAGGTAGTGAAGAGGTCCTGATGAGATACTGAGAAGGTACTGATGAAGTGATGATGTACTAATAAGGATCTTATGAGATAGTGATGAGGTCTTGAGAAGGTACTATTAAGGTTGTTATGAGATACTGATGAGGTACTGAGAAGGTACTAATGAGGTTCTTATGAGATAGTGATGAGATACTGAGAAGGTACTGATGAAGTGACAAGGATATACCAATAGGAATTTTATGATAGTCATGACAGACTGATGAAGTACTGAGGTTCTTATGAGGTAGTGGTGAGGTAATGAGAAGGTACTAATGAGGTTCTTATGAGGTAGTGATGAGGTACTGATGATGTACTGCGAAGGTACTAATGAGGTTCTTATGAAGTAGTGATGAAGTACTGAGATTCTTATGAGGTAGTGATAAGATACAGAGAAGGTACTAATGAGGTTCTTATGAGGTAGTTATGAGGTACTAGGAAGGTACTAATGAGGTTCTTATGAGGTAGTGATAAGATACAGAGAAGGTACTAATGAGGTTCTTATGAGGTAGTGATGAGGAACTGAGAAAGTACGAATGAAGTGTGAAGGAGGGACTAATCTTATGAGGTATTGATGAGGTACTGATGAGGTTCTGGTGAGGTTATTATGAGAACACTTACAATGTTGCAGACATCTGGTGAAGCTCCATTCTGCAATAACAGCAGAACGATGTTGAGGTGACCCATAAATGCTGCCACGTGGATTGGAGTGAGACCAGACTGAGGGAGCAAATAGGCACGAAAGAGAGAGAGGCAGAAAGATGATCATGTCTTTGTTCTGCAGTCTGTGCTTTACCTATGTGACTGTCATAATTTGTTAATGATCAAAAGTAAAGAATGTTAAGGTTACAGGTAAAGGGTTGAAGATTGCAGGTAAGGGGTTAAAGGTTGCAGGTAAGTTGCAGGTAAGGTAACCCTAACCCTGGATATAAGGTCAAAGGCTGTAGGTGTTGTTATTCAGAGAAGGGCCAGAGGGTTTCAGAGGTTACCTCAGTGATGGCCTGGATGGAGGCTCCATATTTCACCAGTAGCTCCATCACCTTCACTCTGTTTTTCTTACAGGCGATGTGTAGCGGAGTGAAACCGTTCTGAGACACAAACACAGTCAGTAGACGATCAGAAAATAGCCTTCTTATAACCTCCATCTCCAGCAGATCTTACTGATATTAAAGCTAATATGAGTAACCAAGTGAGAACCAGCTGTGTTTCCAGCAGATCTCAGAAGTTGCGTCATCATTCTGTAGCTGGTGTGATGCTGATATTGGGAACTCTGAATCTAAGCTGATTTTTGTCTACAGGAAAAGTCACAATGTTCTCCTAAACAGCTGCTACTTCGCTCTGTGGCAAAAACGTTACAAAGCTGATATCTTTTGCCTTGTCTGTATTTTTTCTACGAATGTCGCCCGGATCCTCTAAATTGTGAGGTTGTTAAGGAGCCGGAACATGAATGTTGATACATCCAGTCTTAAACTCCAGTGCACTGAGATGACATCGTACCAAAGTGAGTCTTCTAGTAAACTTTAACACTGTTATACACCAACATCGGATCTGCGGCTCGGACTGCAGCCCTATGGAGCCAAGTGTCTTGCTGGAGACCCTTTCTGAGAATTCATTTTTATCATAAACATAAACAGGTTATCTTCTAATAAGCACATGACGGCAACTCTAGAAAGACAACAACATCAGCGATCTCTGGTGTTCAGGTGATTTTTTTGCGTTGGTGTTTGTGTTACCAGTGCTCGTGCATTGGGATTGGCTCTCTTGTCCAGCAGCAGTTTGGTGACCCTGTAGTGGCCGCAGTGGGCGGCAACATGAAGGGCAGTCAGGTAGTCCAGGGTGACATCATCAACGGGTGCAGTGTGCTGCAGCAGGTGTTTCACACACTCCACGTGGTCACCCTGAGCGGACATGTGTAGCGGGGACAATCCATTCTGGCCACACATACGCAAAGAAGATATAAGCAAAACATTAGTGTGGGGCAGCTCTACTGTTCGTCTGTATTGGTCATTTCGATTATGAGAGTTGGCTCTTCCGCATTGCCTCAGTTGGGTCTGAGGTAGGTGGGACAATGTTTCAGATGTTTTTGGTCAGCGACTCTTTTCTAAACCTTGTTCCACCAAATCCAAAATCTCTTCAGTGCCTGATCGGGTACCAGTGAGCGATTTTTAAATACACATCTAACTGTGGTATAAAGACAGTAATGCACAGCTTTGATAAAAACAAAGAAGCCTTTGCTGTCGTTTTACCTTTTGAGTGATCATCTCCACCTGTTCTTTGGAAAGCAGTTTTGTTTTGATGATTTGTTGTCTATCACAGCCGCTTACCCAACAATTTAGCAAAATCTAACAGTGTTTGGGTGTTTAGAATGAATTAATTTATAGAATTAACAACCATTTGTCTCTGTGTTTTGCACACTGTGAAATTAGACCTCTGCATTTAACCCGTCCGTGCAGTGAAACCCCCACATACATGCACACTAGTGAACACACACACTAGGGGGCAGTGAACACACTTGCCCGGAGCAGTGGGCAGCCCTATCCATGGCACCCGGGGAGCAGGTGGGTGTCAGGTGTCTTGCTCAAGGGCACTTCAGTCATGGACTGTCAGCTGAAGGGATCGAACCGACATCCTTCCAGTCACAGGGCTGGTTCCCTAACCTCCAGCCCAAGACTGCCCCTAAAGTTTAGCCAATCCACCTCACGTTAGTCGCAAACACTTATCACCATGTTTAATATAGTCACCCCCAGTTGAATGTAAAATTACCTCTGTTATCCTGCAATCTCAGATTCAAAGTTCAGCCTTCTACCAGATAAAAGCCTAAATAATTGGTATAAGACCTGCTGCACCACTGTTAATCACTGTGGTCTGAAATGCCACTGACAGGTTGAGTTTTTCTTGCTTTTCACTCTGTTTCAATGTCAGCTTTGATTAGAGATTTGATCCCAAATCTTTGGGATTTCTTGCAAATCTTTGGGGTTCCATGGATTGCAAATCTGGAATTTCTTGCAAATCTTTGGAATTTCTTGCAAATTTTGGGGTTCCTTTGGGTCAAAAGTCTTTGGTTATATTGCAAAGCTGGGGTTTCTAAGGGCTGCAAATCTTTGGATTACTCTGGGTCGCAAATCTTTTGAATTTTCTTGCAAATCTTTGGGTTTCCTGGGGTCACAAATGTTTCAAATGTCTTATAAATCTTTGGGTATCTTTGGGTGGAAAATCTTTAGGTTACTTGCAGGGTTCATTACAGTACAGTGTGAATCTCCCTGTGTGTTAGTTTGTGTGTGAGTGTGTTTGTGTACCTTGGTTCTGGCAAGTATTGGGGCTCCTCTCTCCAACAGGATCTCCACTGCTGAGTCATGACCACTCCGAGCTGCACAGTGTAGAGGAGTCAGTCCATCCTGTTCAAAACAAATACAGTTTTCACCCCCAGCTTATCACCATCACAGACACGTTTATATCCTTCTGTATGCATATTTACATTCAGCCTTATAGTCAGAATGAGCGCTTCTGTGCAGTGGCAGCAGGGGGCGCTACAACTCTCACTCTAGATTTAGACAGTTGCCTGTGTCTCTGACTCACAACCTACAATTCCCTCTGATTAATTATAGGGGTGGGGCTAAACTGCAGTAGGTTGAATGGCCGTATAAGGTGTCAGATTTTTGATCGCCTAAAGACAGACTCCAGTTTGTGATTGGCTGAAGGCGTTAGACTCTGGTTTGTGATTGGCTGAGTGTTTAAGACTCTGGTTTGTGATTGGCTGAAAGCGTTTGACTCTAGTTTGTGATTGGGTGAAAGTGTATGACTCTTGTCTGTGATTGGCTGAAGATGTAGGACTGTGGTCTGTGATTAGCTGAAGGTATAAGACTCTGGTTTGTGACTGGCCGAGTGTTTAAGACTCTGGTTTGTGATTGGCTGAAAGTGTATGACTCTTGTCTTAGATTTGCTGAAGGTGTAAGACTCTGGTTGGTAATTGGTTAAAGATGTAAACTGAAGTACTCACTCTGGTTTTAGCATCGATCTGCGCCCCCCTGTCCAGTAGCAGTGCGACCATGTTGGTATTTCCCCTTTTAGAAGCCACATGGAGAGGGGTTATACCATTCTGTACAGGGAAGGGGGATAAAATTAAACTCCTAATAATAACATTAAATCAACACTCTAATAACAATATTAATACAATACTCCTAACACCTGTATATTAACACAACACCACTCTGAATAACAAAGAATAAATATTACAATTAAAAGAGTCCTAATAACACTGGACTTAAGACTGTGATTGGCTGAAGGTGTAGGACTCTGTCTGTGATTGGCTGAAGGTATACAACTCTGTCTGTGATTGGCTGAACGTGTACAACTCAGTGATTGGCTGAAGGTGTAGGACGCTTCATCTATTATTGGCTGAAGGTGTAGGACTCTTTGTGATTGCCTAAGGGTACAAGACTTCGGCTGTGGTTGGCTGAGAGGTGTAAAGCTCTGGCTGTGATTGATTGAGGGTGTAGGACTCTGGTCTGTGATTGGCTGAACGTGTACAACTCTGTCTGTGAT
>NC_051232.1:8324265-8354265 GCF_015220715.1 Pygocentrus nattereri
TGTTTCTGGTGCATAAAATCCTGCCAACATTATAAGTAGAAAATTCAAATAAACGTCAGATATGGACTCTTTATATATACGACTGAACGTATAGAGCTATGTTGATATTTTGACTTTTATCTGAATAAGATGGACAAGGCGGTTGGGAGGGGAGGTCACAGGCTGGTGACCTGAAGGATGAGTTTAAAGGTCAGTGAAGTCTCACCTCAGTGGCTGTGCTCTGGTTGCCACCGTTCTCTAGCAGGTAGCGCACCACGTCCAGGTGATTCTCCTGGGCGGCCATGTACAGAGGAGTGAAGCCATTCTGCAGGAACACACTTACATTAACACCTCTCAGCTCAGTTTCTCTGAAGGTCCATCAACACCAAGTGTGTTTACCTGCCCGCACTAACCTGATCATTATCAGATTTCTGTAGTTATCGGACTGTTAAATGGAGGTGTGAACGGCACACTCTGATTTCTTACATCAACTTGAGGTCTATAAATCTGATGAAGAGGTGGGATTTGAGCTCAGTTATGGGGGTTTTCAGTGCATGTAAACTCTTACTCTTATTTCTTTCATTTCTCTAAGTCTAGGCATGTGTGAAAACAAAGCGCTGTCCCGGAAACAGCGAGCAGCGTTAAACTCAGCGCTGTTGGAGTGGCACTGAAACTGAAATCTGATTTTCTGCAGTTATCAGATTATTAAGTGTAAACACACTGAACCAGTTACTGACACAGTCTGATTTTCTGCAGTTATCAGATTATTAAGGGTAAACACGCTGAACCAGTTACTGACACAATCTGATTTTCTGCAGTTATCAGATTATTAAGGGTAAACGCACTGAACCAGTTACTGACAAAATCTGATTTTCTGCAGTTATCAGATTATTAAGGGTAAACACACTGAACCAGTTACTGACACAATCTGATTTTCTGCAGTTATCAGATTATTAAGGGTAAACACGCTGAACCAGTTACTGACACAATCTGATTTTCTGCAGTTATCAGATTATTAAGGGTAAACACGCTGAACCAGTTACTGACACAATCTGATTTTCTGCAGTTATCAGATTATTAAGGGTAAACGCACTGAACCAGTTACTGACACAATCTGATTTTCTGCAGTTATCAGATTATTAAGTGTAAACACACTGAACCAGTTACTGACACAATCTGATTTTCTGTAGTTATCAGACTATTAAGGGTAAACACACTGAACCAGTTACTGACACAATCTGATTTTCTGTAGTTATCAGATTATTAAGTGTAAACACGCTGAACCAGTTACTGACACAATCTGATTTTCTGTAGTTATCAGATTATTAAGGGTAAACACGCTGAACCAGTTACTGACACAATCTGATTTTCTGTAGTTATCAGATTATTAAGGGTAAACACGCTGAACCAGTTACTGACACAATCTGATTTTCTGCAGTTATCAGATTATTAAGGGTAAACGCACCGAACCAGTTACTGACACAATCTGATTTTCTGTAGTTATCAGACTATTAAGGGTAAACGCACTGAACCAGTTACTGACACAATCTGATTTTCTGTAGTTATCAGATTATTAAGGGTAAACACGCTGAACCAGTTACTGACACAATCTGATTTTCTGCACTTATCAGATTATTAAGTGTAAACACACTGAACCAGTTACTGACACAATCTGATTTTCTGCAGTTATCAGATTATTAAGAGTAAACGCACTCAGTGTTTGTGGGGCTGAAATTGATCAACACAGAGCTCTTCATGTTTCCAGAATTTTAAGCACTCTCAGTTGGGACAGTTTAAGGTATTCATGATTCTTACCTGTGATTGGGCATTGATGTCTGCTCCTCTTTTCACTAACAGCTTCGCCACCTCTTTCTGCCCGGCCAATGAGGCAATGTGGAGGGCGGTGTTTCCTTTCTGCACAGCCAATCAGAGAGCAGGACAGAGAGTTAAAGTAGAGAACAGCTGAAATTAGCGCGTGTAGGACCCTGAGGGGCTCATGACTCCATGGACTCCACCACTCCTGTCATGTAAAACAGATATACACTAGCAAACAGGGTGTATCCATAATGCACTGTGTTGTTTGTAAGTAATAAGCAAATTTGCATTATGTTAGTGTCTGAAATTGCTTACTACCATCATGTGTTCTGATCTATATAATAATAATAATAATAATAATCAAAAACCCAAGGTCACCTTACAAAACAGGAAAAATCAACAATAATAATAAATGTGAATCAACAATGATTTGAATACGTCAAAATAAAACAACACTAACAAAAGAGTCACGGTAAAACAACAAACCAGTTTAAAGAGAATATGCTTGCTTAAACAGGTATGTTTTATATATATATATATATATATATATATATATATATATATATATATATATATATATATATGTTAGATATAGTAATATAGATCTTCAAATTTGTAGGGTACAGTGATTAGGGGACTGTTTGGGTCATGGCACCAGATTTTCTGTAAAGCTGCTTTGCAAAAACACCTGGTGTAACAAGCGCCATACGATGGGTCTGCATTTACATGCCCCTCCCATTTGACTGAGCAACAAAGCATTCTGCAACAAGGCTGTGTTTATTTGAGAAGACAGGCATAAAATCAACGACCATCTGCTTAAATTAAAGCGAGCTGGGCTCGACAGAGATCATCCAAATGACATCCTCTGGTGCCCCAATGTTGGCAGCAAGAGCCAGCAGGATGGTGGAGCTCAAACCCAGAGCATAGTTGAAAACCCACGATGACAGCATGGGGAGGATAATAACTGTGAGGGCTTGGTGGACAGTGGCCGAGTCCCAAAACCCACCTCCTGGGCTAGGTGGCCGAGCCGCGGTACGGGGCCAGTGATGGGGAGGCGGGGAAACAAACTATCCTTCCCTCTCACCTGAAGAGTTCACACTGTCCTTAATGAAAGCCAGCTAATCATCAAAAGTCTCCTTCATCATATTCTTCTCTTCTCCATGATGTTTTTTTAACTTGGACCATGTCTGTATGATTTTATACGCTACATATATATATATATATATATATATATATATATATATATATATATATATATATATATATATATATATATGCATCAGTTTTTAAATGGAAACAGTGACACATCAGTAAAACATGGTGTTCCACAAGGTTCTGTTCTAGGATCTGTGCTATTTGCACAAACTATGCTAAAACTGGGTATTGTTACCTGTAAACATGGAATTCCTCAGAGGTTCTTCTTCATGCTCCTAGAAAGTGTCTCCTGTTAAGTCTTGGTTGAGTCTATACACTGTGCTGCTGCTGCTGCTGCTATATGATAGGCTGATTGGGTGACTGTGCAGGTGTACAGGTGTTCCTTATGAAGTGACCGCTCAGTGTTTACACACACACACAGATGTATACAGACTCCATACCTTGGTAGCTGAGTCCACTGCTGCTCCTCTCTCCAGCAGCTCCTCCACCAGCTCCACATGACCTTCTTTAGCAGCCAGATGAAGAGCGTTCAGCCCATTCTGTACAGACACACAAGAAACCTGATTTAACGCTCAAACCGTGTGGAGTTTAAACAAAGTCCTTATAGGAATGTTTTCACAATTGTGGCGCCACTGGGCAGTTATTTCCAGCCTTACAAGGCCAGACCTCTCTCTCTCTCTCTCTCTGAATGGGAAGACATGAAAGCACTCCACACTGGAGGTCAAACTATCATCTAAACACAGATTTGTTGAGATGAAAACATCACAAGTAGTTTGTAGCATTTGGCTCCATAACGTACTAAAATGTGATTTTTCGGGTTGTTCTGGCTATGGTGCTTGCACCAATCTCCAGTAAGGTGGGGCATTTCCACAGCGGGGGGAGCGGGGGGGCAGGGGGGGTGGTATGGTGGGGCATTTCCTTCCCCCATATAACCAGCAAGCTGACCGGCTCTCCACAAACAGACAAACCTTCAGATTCACATTTCCACCAGTGACCGTCTCCTCCTCCTTTATAATGACTCTGATTTCTACCATTTAACATCCTGTCGTTAGAGCTTATTAAACATGAGATGACCTGAGGACAGAACTCTCTCCTTCTCTTTTCTCTCACTCATTTACTCTCTATCCTATCTCCTTTCTTTTGTCTCTAATTTTTCTCTTCCTCTTGCCTTTTTCTTTCTTTTCTCTTCCCCTTCATGCCTCTTTTCTCACTTTTTTTGCTTTCTGATTTTATTTCTCTCCTGCTCTCTAATTTCTCTCTTCCTCTCTCTCTCTCCTTTTCTCTCTCATTATCTATTTTCTCTCCTTCTCCCCTGCTCCCTCTCTCTCTTCCTATGTGGTAACCTTTTCTGTCTGTCATTGAGTTCATCTCTCTCAGTGCTCTGACTCGTGACTTCCCTACTGGGCACTATCTAAATCAGATTAACTCTCTATATAGTCACCCTGACTCCCCTAGTGGCCACTATTTAAATCAGAATAACGGTCCGTTTTGCTAACTGCTCTGCGGTTACACAATAGCGCTTTGTGCATTAGGAGATGAGGGCAGGTGGCGGGTTTGGAACTCAGCTTTTTGCTCTTTTACAGTTTTACAGTTTGGACTGAAAGAGATTAAACTGTCCTCCACATTCGCTCCATCAGCTGATGAAATAACCACGCCGGAGGAGTGATTTAGTGAACGAGGGATTTATGTAATGTTCACGGGAACCCAGGAGCTTCTGCAGTCCACATGACTAAAGCACAAACAGTCACATTCATATTGTCACTGTGTTAATGCAGGCCTGATTGGCCACCTGTGAAAGCTCTGGTCACAGGAATATTAGACTTCTGATCTCGGTCAGTTTGTGAAACAGGGAAACATCAGTAAATACTAGAGTAAAACAATGGTGTTCCACAGGGTTCTGTTCTATGATCTCTGCTATTTGCACTCTGAAGGCCTACATGGATAGATTTGGGTTTTTTTTTCTTTTTTCGGCAGGGCCAATGTAATTATTATTGATCACTGGGGCAATGTAATTATAACAGATGTTTCTTAGTGATTTGAGTCCTGTCTTAATAGACACGTCAGTCATGTTTATCTTGTTTATCATGTTTAAGATTCTGACAGATTTTACGTTCTACAATTCAAACTATAGATGTAACCCCAGGATATATTAATTATCCCAGGTTATATTAATCCTGCATTATAAAACAAACTGAAGAAATAATCCCAGGTTACATTAAACCTGTGCTATAAAACAAAACAGAAATAATCCCAGGTTATTTTGATCATGTGCTGTATAACAAACCATAGAAATACTCCCAGGTTATATTAATCCTGAGTTATATAACAAACCATAGAAATACTCTCAGGTTATATTAATCCTGAGTTATATAACAAACCATAGAAATATTCCCAGGTTATATCAATCCTGAGTTATATAACAAACCATAGAAATACTCCCAGGTTATATTAATCCTGAGTTATATAACAAACCATAGAAATACTCCCAGGTTATATTAATCCTGAGTTATATAACAAACCATAGAAATACTCCTAGGTTATATTAATCCCATGCTACAAAACAAAACTTAATAATTCTGTGGGAATTTTAAAATTAGGTATATTAAGTTAATTTAAAAAAAAATAATAATATTTTTGTAGAAAAGGAGTGTGTGTGGTTTTTCTTAAGTGTGCAAATTGAAGCATTTATTTCGGGCTCTTTGGGTTCTTTGTGGCCCAAATCAAGCCGAAATACACTCTGCTAACATAAATGTATGACTGAAAACAATAAAACACATAAAATGACAGAGAAGAGTTATGCAGTGATGTTGACTCCCAGTTCATCACCCACTAAATTCACTTAAATCAGCTCATTAGGTGGGGAGCGTAAATGAAAGAACTGCTAAATTAATTGTTTGGACATCTTTTATTCTCTTGTTTTAAGCAGAAAGTGTGCAAACGAAGTTAAATTGAATTAAATTAAATCAGCAGCTGCAGCAGCGGTCACTCTGATACACAGGCTGGACTGAGGCAAGGTCAGTCAGACTGAATCATCACTGAATGACCTTCAGCAGAAACATATATGAACATCAGGCTTTATAGGCTTTACCCGACAGCGCATTACTCACAGTACGTCTGTGACTTTGTGTTTATGCTGACCGTGAATGAGTGTGTTCTGTTCTCAGTTTGGGTGATAAGGCTCTGTAGGGGGAGCTCAAACGGTGGCTCAGTGAGGGGGGGCAGGGAATGAACAGCTGTTACAGTCGAACAGCTGAGCTGCACTACAGAACACATACACACACACACAGACACACAAACAGACACACAGACACACAAGCACACACACACAGACACACAGGACAGTGAAAATCTGCAGGTTTCATATGCTGCCGTATTTAAAAGGATTTCTAAATTTACTCTCTCACTCTGCTACAACATTCTGTATGGTCTGGATCACAGAGGGTAAAAAATTACATCACCCAGTGCTGCACAGAGTGAAAAACCTGCAGAACTGCTGCTTTTACTCACTTCAACACTGACAAAACATGAGCAACACCCAACCCACCACATACAGTCACCCTGAACACCCAACCCTCCACATACAGTCACCCTGAACACCCAACCCTCCACATACACTCACCCTGAACACCCAACCCTCCACATACAGTCACCCTGAACACCCAACCCTCCACATACAGTCACCCTGAACACCCAACCCTCCACATACAGTCACCCTGAACACCCAACCCTCCACATACAGTCACACTGAACACCCAACCCGCCACATACAGTCACCCTGAACACCCAACCCTCCACATACAGTCACCCTGAACACCCAACCCACCACATACAGTCACCCTGAACACCCAACCCTCCACATACAGTCACCCTGAACACCCAACCCTCCACATAGTCACCCTGAACACCTAACCCACCACATACAGTCACCCTGAACACCCAACCCTCCACATACAGTCACCCTGAACACCCAACCCTCCACATAGTCACCCTGAACACCCAACCCACCACATACAGTCACCCTGAACACCCAAACCACCACATACAGTCACCCTGAACACCCAACCCTCCACATACAGTCACCCTGAACACCCAACCCACCACATACAGTCACCCTGAACACCCAATCCACTAAATATAATCACCTCAAACATCCTAACCATCAAA
Organism: Pygocentrus nattereri; assembly: GCF_015220715.1. Classification (NCBI taxonomy): domain Eukaryota; kingdom Metazoa; phylum Chordata; class Actinopteri; order Characiformes; family Serrasalmidae; genus Pygocentrus; species Pygocentrus nattereri. The sequence goes on from NC_051232.1 coordinate 8,331,379, forward strand.
CATAGTCAAACCAAACACCCTAACCACCAATAGTCATCCTGAACACCCTAACCACCAAATATACAGTCACCCCAAACACCATAACCAACAAATATAGTCACCCTGAACACCCTAACCACCAAATACAGTCACCCCAAACACCATAACCAACAAATATAGTTATCCCAAATACTCAGCAGTCAGCACAAATACCACCAGTCCAATATCTGCTTCATTCATCTTGAAGGCGCTTATCCTCCTGGGTAACAGGGAGTGCTAGAGCCTGTCCCATTGCTCCTTCAGTGTACGGCGGGAAACACTCTGGACAGGATGCCGGTCATCACAGGGTAGACACACACAATCACACACACATTCACACCTAGGGGCAATTTAGTGCCTCCAATTGACCATTCTTGCCGTGAGGCGACAGCACTATCCACTGCACCACCATGAAAAAAGATAATGCAGGTAATTGGTGGGCTGCTGACCAAAATCTAATCACACACATAGACAAAATAAGTGCCGTCTGACCTGGTTACAGGTAGAGATGTCTTGTCCACTCTTCAGAAGCTCCAGAACTTTCTCGACATTCCCGGCTCTCGCTGCCCTCAGGAAACTAGTGTTACTGTCCGACTGCAGAAAAAACACAAACACAGGCACGTGAATCAAAATGAATGTCAAAGCAGTTTAGCAAAGTGTAGTAAATACACAGTCACCCCAACATACTAAATCACTCCAGATCACCCCAACATACTAAATCACTCCAGATCACCCCAAACATACTAAATCACTCCAGATCACCCTGACATACTAAATCACTCCAGATCACCCCGACATACTAAATCACTCCAGATCACCCCAAACATACTAAATCACTCCAGACCACCCCAAACATACTAAATCACTCCAGATCACCCCAAACATACTAAATCACTCCAGATCACCCCAACATACTAAATCACTCCAGACCACCCCAAACATATTAAATCACTCCAGACCACCCCAAACATATTAAATCACTCCAGACCACCCCAACATACTAAATCACTCCAGACCACTCCAAACATACTAAATCACTCCAGACCACCCCAAACATACTAAATCTCTCCAGACCACCCGAACAGACTAAATCACCCAATACATACTAAATCACTACAGACCACCCCAAACATACAAAATCACTCCAGATCATCCCAACATACTAAATCACCTAAAACATACTAAATCACTCCAGAGCACCCCAACATACTAAATCACCCAAAACATACTAAATCACTCCAGACCACCCTAAACATTCCCATATCACCCCAAACTACCTCAAACCACCACAAACATACACATATAATAAATCACTCCAGGCCACCCCAACATACTAAACCACCCAAAACAAACTAAATCACTCCAGATCACTCCAACATACTAAATCACTCCAGACCACCCCAACATACTAAATCACCCCAAACCACCCCAACATACAAAATCACTCCAGACCACCCCAATATACTAAATTACCCAAAACATACTAAATCACTCCAGACCACCTCAACATATTAAATCACCCAAAGCATACTAAATCACTCCAGATCACCCCAACATACTAAATCGCTCCAGGCCAACCCAACATACTAAATCACCCAAAACAAACTAAATCACTCCAGATCACTCCAACATACTAAATCACTCCAGATCACTCCAACATACTAAATCACTCCAGACCACCCCAACATACTAAATCACCCAAAACATACTAAATCTCTCCAGATCACCCCAACATACTAAATCACTCCAGACCACCCCAACATACTAAATCACCCCAAACCACCCCAACATACTAAATCACTCCAGACCACCCCAATATACTAAATTACCCAAAACATACTAAATCACTCCAGACCACCTCAACATATTAAATCACCCAAAGCATACTAAATCACTCCAGATCACCCCAACATACTAAATCGCTCCAGGCCAACCCAACATACTAAATCACCCAAAACAAACTAAATCACTCCAGATCACTCCAACATACTAAATCACTCCAGATCACTCCAACATACTAAATCACTCCAGACCACCCCAACATACTAAATCACCCAAAACATACTAAATCTCTCCAGATCACCCCAACATACTAAATCACTCCAGACCACCCCAACATACTAAATCACCCCAAACCACCCCAACATACTAAATCACTCCAGACCACCCCAATATACTAAATTACCCAAAACATACTAAATCACTCCAGACCACCCCAACATACTAAATCACCCCAAACCACCCCAACATACAAAATCACTCCAGACCACCCCAATATACTAAATTACCCAAAACATACTAAATCACTCCAGACCACCTCAACATATTAAATCACCCAAAGCATACTAAATCACTCCAGATCACCCCAACATACTAAATCGCTCCAGGCCAACCCAACATACTAAATCACCCAAAACAAACTAAATCACTCCAGATCACTCCAACATACTAAATCACTCCAGATCACTCCAACATACTAAATCACTCCAGACCACCCCAACATACTAAATCACCCAAAACATACTAAATCTCTCCAGATCACCCCAACATACTAAATCACTCCAGACCACCCCAACATACTAAATCACCCCAAACCACCCCAACATACTAAATCACTCCAGACCACCCCAATATACTAAATTACCCAAAACATACTAAATCACTCCAGACCACCTCAACATATTAAATCACCCAAAGCATACTAAATCACTCCAGATCACCCCAACATACTAAATCGCTCCAGGCCAACCCAACATACTAAATCACCCAAAACAAACTAAATCACTCCAGATCACTCCAACATACTAAATCACTCCAGATCACTCCAACATACTAAATCACTCCAGACCACCCCAACATACTAAATCACCCAAAACATACTAAATCTCTCCAGATCACCCCAACATACTAAATCACTCCAGACCACCCCAACATACTAAATCACCCCAAACCACCCCAACATACTAAATCACTCCAGACCACCCCAATATACTAAATTACCCAAAACATACTAAATCACTCCAGACCACCCCAACATACTAAATCACCCCAAACCACCCTAACATACTAAATCACTCCAGACCACCCCAATATACTAAATTACCCAAAACATACTAAATCACTCCAGACCACCCTAAACATTCCCATATCACCACAAACTACCTCAAACCACCACAAACATATACTAAATCACTCCAGACCACCCCAACATACTAAATCAGCCCAAACATACTAAATCACTCCAGATCACCCCAAACATTCCCATATCACCACAAACTACATCAAACCACCTCTAATAAGCCCAAACATACACATATAATAAATCACCCCAAGATGCTAAATCACTCCAGACCACCCCAAACATTCCCATATACTAAATCACTCCAGATCACTCCAACGAGTGAGCATCTATAGGTCTGCTGGCTTGATAAGGTCGGCACCCTGCTGAATGTTTGCCACTTCTGGCCCATACTTGTCCTGTAATCCTAGTTTTTAATTTCCTCAAACAGACTGTAAAAATGCACACAGCCCTTTATTTTAGAAAATGAACTAAGACAAATATTACAAATAACTGCGAGGGAAAAAAGAAAGACTAGGCCTAATGTAAAATGACTTTAATTAGTATGTAACATACTAAATACATATGAAATCACCGCAAACTACCTAAAACCACTCTAACGGGGCCTGTTTACCACTGTCTCCCTTCACCTCTTCTTTAACAGCGCTCTGTCAGTGTTTGGGAACTGAGGAGACGCTGCTGTAGCTCTGACAGTGAAATGTTTTCTGTTCTGGTTTGATTCAGGATTTCAGCTGCTCATCAGTTTCAGGGTCTCATTTGCCATATTTTTCATTTCATAATGTGCCAGATGTTCTCAGTGGTGACAAGTCTGGATTGCAGGCAGGTCAGTTTAGCACCCGGACTCTTTTAATACGGAGCAGTGCTGCTGTAATACATGCAGAATGTGGTTTGACATCGTCTTGCTGAAATAATCAAGGCCTCCTCTGAAAAAGACGTCGTCTGGACGGCAGCAGATGTTGCTAAAACATGTTTATATCATTCAGCTTTAATAGAGTCTTCACAGATGAGCACATCACCCAGGCCATGTGCACTAATGCCCCCTAAACCATCATGAATACTGGCTTTAGAACTGAGCACTGATAACAAGCTGAGTGGTCTTCAGCCCTGAGGACACTGTGTCCATGATTTCCTAAAGGAATTTCAAATGTTGATCTGTCGGACCGCCAGACACTTTTCCACTTCCCCTCAGTCCATTTTAAATGAGCTCAGGCCCAGAGAAGGTGGCAGCATTATGTAACATAATTCAAAACCAACGGGTGCATTAGGCTAAATTATATTTGGTTAACTGTATAAGTAGACAACCTTCCCACTATTGGGATAGCCTGATGTTATGACATTGCATGCATTTACCAAATTGCCCTACTTATCCTGTGTACTTTATCCATGTTTACAGATAACAGTGATACAGTGTCAGAAAGCACATAATCAAGTCTATTAGAGATACTGAACACCTCCACACAGTCTGCGTGGAGTTGGTTGTTAGCTACATTAGCCGCTTAGCTCTACAGAGGCTAAATTCAGACACCAAACATGTCTTGGCTGATTGACTACATCTAAGAGTTCTGGGGATGCAGTGCAGTGAAGATGTTCACCTAAAAGGAAAGAGTGCAGTGCATGCAATCCTGGACTACAGAACCATGTAAAGAACACTGGAACACTAAAGAGCTCAAGGGAATCCAAAACCATCCCAACAGATGCTGAAGTTTACTAGGCCTTACCATGCTCCACATAGCATTGGGTGCAAAATCACAGTAACGGTCCAGATACGGGTCACTTCCCACAGCCTGAGGGCCTTTATCAGTTCCACACAGTCTACACATCGCTGCATTACCCATGGCAACGAAAATAACAATAGTTGAAATTTAATTGTTGAGCTTGTTGGAGGTTCTTCGGCTTGGTGAAAAACCAATCCTCATCTTCTGCTCTTTAAAGCCTCGGTCCGACCAACGCTGGAGTCCAAACCTTCACCTTCATGGGCTCTTCTCCAAGCCCATGTTCTCTGTAGATCTCCAAAGCTCTTGCTTGTCAGAGTGGTCTACTTGGCTTCGTATGGATGTTGTAGAGTTCAAACAGGCCATCCCATCCACTCTGGGATATTTTTAACCCTTCCAGTCCTGGGCACGTGTGTGGGGCTGAAGCCCAGCCTGGTGCCGTCGTTCCCAACCACAATGGGGCACCTGCCCTGCCTCTTCCCTGGAATGCGCCTCCGCAGGGGAATCAGAAGATACTTCCAGAACAACAGGCCATGAAGTTATTTACAACCTCCACCAGTCAGACTGGGACCTCTGACCACTTAAATGTCTTGCATGCTTCAGATCTTCAGTCTGCTGTCACAAGTGGCTTTCTAGACAAGGACTACGGTGTTGCTGACGAATTCTCAACTGGCATTCCATCGGTTCCCCTGACATTCCCACTGGCATTTAATTTGCAAATCACTGGCATTAAATCAGGATTCCATTGGCATCTCCGTCCACTCTGAAGACACTGTCCAGGCGGTGATCATGCTGGACCACATATGCGTCCAGCAGGAGTAAATAAAGTGGTGTGCTCGTGAACTTCGCCGTCCCGCAGTGCCCCACTTCATTAATGCTCTGTGTTCTGTAGCAGGTCAGTCTTAGTAATGGAGGGTTGGTGGGTCAGAGAGCGGCCCGAGGCGACCTGCTTTGACTACACAAAATCTGTGCTGATCTCTGATTGGCTGCTGTGGAACGGGCAGTGAAGTCCTGAATGAAACGCTCAGTTGGAGAACAGAGTACACACAGCGACTCGACATCAGCACGTTTTTTTCTACATCAGTAACTGTCAGAGACAGTTTGGCAATAAAATCAGATTTAGTTGTTTTAACTGGACGGTACTGAAAGTGCACCAGCTCTTTTAACAAAACTGAAAATCTCAAGTAGACAAAAATGAAATAATTCAAACAGGAACTTTACAGAACTTGAACTTGTGTGTGTCAGAAATTAAACTGGAGAAAATTTGGGAGTGGAGCTTTCCTTTATTTCACATCTATCCATAAGCAGTATGTCAGAAGGAGGCGTAGTTACAAGGTTTCATTTACCTATTGGATTTATTTAGGTTTACTAAACCTCACACCACCAGCCACACACCGCCTCAGTGCACACCACCACTATCTCATCTCACCACCTCAAAACTGGACACCACACACCGCCTCAGTGCACACCACCACTATCTCATCTCACCACCTCAAAACTGGACACCACCACTGCCTCAGTGTACACCGCAACCACCACTCAAAACATGCACTATGGTCACTAAATACAGTTTCTCCATACTGCAAATTCACTAAATGCAACGTCTCCATACAGCAAGTTCACTAAATACAGTGTCTCCATACAGCAAGTTCACTAAATGCAACGTCTCCATAGAGCAACTTCACTAAATACAGTGTCTCCATACAGCAAGTTCACTAAATACAGTGTCTCCATAGAGCAAGTTCACTAAATACAGTGTCTCCATAGAGCAAGTTCACTATATACAGTGTCTCCATAGAACAAGTTCACTATATACAGTGTCTCCATAGAGCAAGTTCACTATATACAGTGTCTCCACACAGCACGCTCACTACATAGTGTCTACATACAAGTTCACTAAATAAAGTGTCTCCATAGAGCACGTTCACTATATACAGTGTCTCCACACAGCACGCTCACTACATAGTGTCTACATACAAGTTCACTATATACAGTGTCTCCATAGAGCAAGTTCAGTAAATACAGTGTCTCCATAGAGCAAGTTCACTAAATACAGTGTCTCCATAGAGCAAGTTCACTATATACAGTGTCTCCATAGAGCAAGTTCACTATATACAGTGTCTCCATAGAGCAAGTTCACTATATACAGTGTCTCCATAGAGCAAGTTCACTAAATACAGTGTCTCCATAGAGCAAGTTCACTAAATACAGTGTCTCCATAGAGCAAGTTCACTACATACAGTGTCTCCATAGAGCAAGTTCACTAAATACAGTGTCTCCATAGAGCAAGTTCACTATATACAGTGTCTCCTTAGAGCAAGTTCACTAAATACAGTGTCTCCATAGAGCACATTCACTACATACAGTGTCTCCATAGTACAAGTTCACTAAATACAGTGTCTCCATAGAGCACATTCACTAAATGCAACGTCTCCATAGAGCAAGTTCACTAAATACAGTGTCTCCATAGAGCAAGTTCACTAAATACAGTGTCTCCATAGAGCAAGTTCACTATATACAGTGTCTCCATAGAGCAAGTTCACTAAATACAGTGTCTCCATAGAGCAAGTTCACTAAATACAGTGTCTCCATAGAGCACATTCACTACATACAGTGTCTCCATAGTACAAGTTCACTAAATACAGTGTCTCCATAGAGCAAGTTCACTAAATACAGTGTCTCCATAGTACAAGTTCACTATATACAGTGTCTCCATAGAGCAAGTTCACTATATACAGTGTCTCCTTAGAGCAAGTTCACTATATACAGTGTCTCCATAGAGCAAGTTCACTATATACAGTGTCTCCATAGAGCAAGTTCACTAAATACAGTGTCTCCATAGAGCAAGTTCACTAAATACAGTGTCTCCTTAGAGCAAGTTCACTAAATACAGTGTCTCCTTAGAGCAAGTTCACTATATACAGTGTCTCCATAGAACAAGTTCACTATATACAGTGTCTCCATAGAGCAAGTTCACCAAATACAGTGTCTCCATAGAGCAAGTTCACTGAATACAGTGTCTCCATAGAGCATGTTCACTAAATACAGTGTCTCCATAGAGCACGTTCACCAAATACAGTGTCTCCATAGAGCACGTTCACCAAATACAGTGTCTCCATAGAGCAAGTTCACTGAATACAGTGTCTCCATAGAGCAAGTTCACTAAATACAGTGTCTTCACACAACATATTCACTAAGTACAGTGTCTCCATACAGCAACCGTCACCAGAACTCCAGCTGCAGGTGTGTATTCTGAGTTTAAACAGTGCAGGAGTGGAACAACAAGAGTGGATAACTGGATGATATCAGATGAATACAGTGTGTAACAGTGACTGATGCTGCACTGTGTCCAGGACTCAGACCTGGTCAGAATGTCCTCCACCTGCAGCAGTGTAGGTGTGCGTAGGTGTTACCTGCCGTTTGCGCTCGGCTCTCTCGCGTCGCCGCTGGCGTTTCTCTCGAGCTTTGGTGAGTGCTCGGATTTCGGACAGCTGCTCCAGCTCCCGTGCCTTCTTTAGGTGAGCTGCCGCGTGAGCCATAATACACCATCACCGCGGAAACCACACAGACACTCACACTGCGGAAAGACTCTCCACTACGGGCAAGCAAGGGATGCCGGACTGAGAGTCCAGCCAACAGCCGGCCGGTCAGCAAGAGAGAAAATCCATCCAGGAGATTCCTGACCGCCCATACAGCTGTGTGTGTGTGTGTGTGTGTGTGTGTGTGTGTGTAAGTCCAGATGTGGACACCCTGAGAGACTCTGTTTACAGATTAGAGCAAATGAGCGCTCATAGAAACACAAAAAAACACTGACACTGACCAAAAACACACTGAACACAGCTGAACAAGAGAGAAAGAAAAAGAGAGAGAGAGAGAGGAGAGAGGAGAGAAAAACAGAGAGAGGAGAGAAAAGAGAAATACAGAGAGAGAGCGTGAGAGAATATTGAGAGAGGGATACAGAGAGAAAAAGAGAGTATATATATATATAGGGGGAGAGGGGGAGAGAGAGAGAGAGAGAGACAGAGACAGAGAGAGAGAGAGAGAGAGAGAGAGAGAGAGAGAGACCCGTTTCCGCAGTTATGTTTCTCTGTTTTGCTACTTATTTCCATGATTGTGTATAAAGGGATAAAGTGTGTGACGCTCTGAACAGAATGTGTATCTGTGTCCTGAGGAGCCTCCGGTCTCCTCCTGTCATCTACAGCCTCACAGACCTCCATCACATCAGACTGGGGCTCCTGCACCACCTTCTGACAATACACCGCCACCTGGTGGCCACAACCCTGTACTGTGTGTCCTGAGGAGAGCAGAGTATTCTGGGCTCAGAGCGCGATGTCTGTATGTGTGTGTTCTTCTATATTACATCAGTTCTCTCTCACAGACACTCACATACACACTCTCACACACACACACACACACTCACTCACTCACTCACACTCATACAGACAACAGGCCCTTTTCACAAGAAACAGAAGCGCATAAAAGCTGGACAAATCAAGTTGCGTCACTGCCTTACAGACAGTTACAAACCTCCGTATCACTTCGGCCAGAAAGGCGTCTCACTTTAGCTCTATCTGAAATTCGAGGATGTGGAGAACTGTTGGAGAACCAAACATCCAGCAATGCTTGAGTTTACATGCACTCAATAATCTGATCACAATCTGATTTCTGCCGTTATCTGAATATTCAAATGGTCTTGTAAGCAACATACTAAAATCTAGAAATCCAACGTGCTAAATGTGCTAGTAATAACGTAAAGTCTCAGCCTACCACTTACTTAGCTTACATAGGGGGACTATATATATATATATTTATGTAACACACAAAAAATTAAATACCATTAAAAATGAACAACTGTAGGTATTGTGATATAAACCGAGTCAGTTCTACAGTTTCTCATTAGACTGAATGAATAACCGGCTCTAAATGTAGGTATTGTGATATAAACCGAGTCTGTTCTACAGTTTCTCATTAGACTGAATGAATAACCGACTCTAAATGTAGGTATTGTGATATAAACCGAGTCTGTTCTACAGTTTCTCGTTAGACTGAATGAATAACCGACTCTAAATGTAGGTATTGTGATATAAACCGAGTCTGTTCTACAGTTTCTCATTAGGCTGAATGAATAACCGACTCTAAATGTAGGTATTGTGATATAAACCGAGTCTGTTCTACAGTTTCTCATTAGGCTGAATGAATAACCGACTCTAAATGTAGGTATTGTGATATAAACCGAGTCAGTTCTACAGTTTCTCATTAGGCTGAATGAATAACCGGCTCTAAATGTAGGTATTGTGATATAAACCGAGTCAGTTCTACAGTTTCTCATTAGGCTGAATGAATAACCGGCTCTAAATGTAGGTATTGTGATATAAACTGAGTCTGTTCTACAGTTTCTCATTAGACTGAATGAATAACCGACTCTAAATGTAGGTATTGTGATATAAACCAAGTCTGTTCTACAGTTTCTCATTAGACTGAATGAATAACCGACTCTAAATGTAGGTATTGTGATATAAACTGAGTCTGTTCTACAGTTTCTCATTAGGCTGAATGAATAACCGACTCTAAATGTAGGTATTGTGATATAAACCGAGTCTGTTCTACAGTTTCTCATTAGGCTGAATGAATAACCGACTCTAAATGTAGGTATTGTGATATAAACCGAGTCTGTTCTACAGTTTCTCATTAGGCTGAATGAATAACCGACTCTAAATGTAGGTATTGTGATATAAACTGAGTCTGTTCTACAGTTTCTCATTAGACTGAATGAATAACCGAATCTAAATGTAGGTATTGTGATATAAACCAAGTCTGTTCTACAGTTTCTCATTAGGCTGAATGAATAACCGACTCTAAATGTAGGTATTGTGATATAAACCGAGTCTGTTCTACAGTTTCTCGTTAGGCTGAATGAATAACCGACTCTAAATGTAGGTATTGTGATATAAACTGAGTCTGTTCTACAGTTTCTCATTAGGCTGAATGAATAACCGACTCTAAATGTAGGTATTGTGATATAAACCGAGTCTGTTCTACAGTTTCTCGTTAGGCTGAATGAATAACCGACTCTAAATGTAGGTATTGTGATATAAACTGAGTCTGTTCTACAGTTTCTCATTAGGCTGAATGAATAACCGACTCTAAATGTAGGTATTGTGATATAAACCGAGTCTGTTCTACAGTTTCTCGTTAGGCTGAATGATTAACCGACTCTAAATGTAGGTATTAAGATGAGAGCTTGGTGTGTGGGAGGTGTGGCATAACACTGATGGTGAACAGGCATCGTGCGTGGGGTGGTGTTCGGGCTCCAGACAGTTGGACATTTCCGCTGCAGAAGCAGAACAGAAAATCAATGCAGTGATGAAGTCAGTCAGACACACTAACAACATGCTCATATTCCACTGATTAAGACGCTCATAACACACCCACTAACGTCCACTATCATGCCCCCCTCAGCACCACAGGTCATGATCAGCTCTGCAATTACTGCACTACAATACCCAGCATGCTCAGGTTACAAAGAGCTCAAAACAGAAAACTGACAAACAGCACAAACTGGATAAATAACACAAACTGCATAATTGATACACACTGGAAAACAACCAATACTGCGTAATCAATACACGCTGGATAATCAAGACACACTGGATAAACAGCCCATACTGTGTAATCAATACACACTGGATAAACAACCCATACTGTGTAATCAATACACACTGCATAATCAATACACACTGCATAATCTATACACATTGCATAATCAATACACACTGCATAAACAGCCCATACTGCAGAATCAATACACACTGGATAAACAGCACAGACTGCATAAACAATACACACTGGATAAACAGCCCATACTGTGTAATCAATACACACTAGATAAACAACCTACACTGTGTAACCAATACACACTGGATAAACAACCCATACTGCGTAATCAGTGCACACTGGATAATCAATACACACCAGATAAACAACCCATACTCCCTAATCAATACACACTGGATAATCAATACATACTGGATAAACAACACAGACTGCACAAACAATACACACCAGATAAACAACCCATACTGCGTAATTAATACACACTGGATAAACAATACACACTAGATAAACAACCCATACTGTGTAATCAATACACACTAGATAAACAACCCATACTGTGTAATCAATACACACTAGATAAACAACCCATACTGTGTAATCAATACACACTGGATAAACAATACACACTAGATAAACAACCCATACTGTGTAATCAATACACACTGGATGAACAACCCATACTGTGTAATCAATACACACTGGATGAACAACCCATACTGTGTAATCAATACACACTGGATGAACAACCCATACTGCGTAATCAATACACACTGGATAAACAGCACAGACTGCGTAATCAATACACACTGGACAAACAGCCCATACTGCCTAATCAATATGCACTGGATAAGCAACCCATACTGTGTAATCAATACACACTGGATAAACAGCACAGACTGCAAAACAATACACACTGGGTAAACAACATAGACTGCACAAACAATACACACTGGATAAACAGCACAGACTGCAAAACAATACACACTGGGTAAACAACATAGACTGCACAAACAATACACACTGGATAAACAGCACAGACTGCATAAACAATACACACTGGATAAACAACACAGGCTGTGCAAACAATACACACTGGATAAACAGCACAGACTGCATAAACAATACACACTGGGTAAACAACACAGACTGCGCAAACAATACACACTGGATAAACAGCACAGACTGCGCAAACAATACACACTGGATAAACAGCACAGACTGCATAAACAATACACACTGGATAAACAGCACAGACTGCATAAACAATACACACTGGATAAACAGCACAGACTGCACAAACAATACACACAAACCAATGCATGTCTCCCTCCACCATGAATGGAGTTGAAGTTCTCTAAACTCTCATAAAGCAGCATCTCAGTCATCAGGCAGTGAATTCAGAACCAGTTCATGTAGGAACTTTCTGTGAGGAGCTTTTAGAGGGACGTCTGGTTCCCATCACCACCACTGTGAACAATTCAGACTCTAGAACGAACAGTTTCACACCAAACCGCTCTGCATGACTCTGTTTACATTGCAACCAGCTAATTATGCAGGAATCAGTAACATTCCCCTTTACGGGAGCTAAAACGTTCCACTAGGCAACATGAAACAAATGTGATGGAATTTCGGAATAATCTGTGTGATTTTATAATCAATGCGACTGTAGGATCAGTGTGATCTTATAATCGGTGTGATTGTAGGGTCAGTGTGCTAGCCAGTGTCAACCGTAGGAGGATGGTTTCCCCTTTTGAGTCTTGGTTCCTCTCAAGGTTTCTTCGTCTTTAGGGAGTTTTTCCTTGCCGCTGTTGCCACTGGCGACGATCATGGGGGCTTGGACTCGTTTCTTTTCTTTCTTTCTGTGATACTGATTGTTCTGCAAAGCTGCTTTGTGACAACACCAGTTGTAAAAAGCACCATATAAATAAACTTTGCTTTCTTGCTTGATTGTAGGATCAGTTTGACTGTAGGGTCAGTGTGACTGTAGGGTCAGTGTCCCGATGATGTCCTGATTGCTGACTAAGGTTTCTTCTTGGACTGTAACACTGACATTCAGCTCTCAGTGACTCACTGCAACACATTCATCTTTCATAACACACAGTACTGCTCACTCACCCTCTCTCTCAGCTCTCAGTCACCACTAGAGGGAGGCACATACAGCACATCTTTACAGACACCACACCCAGTGAGGGGGGCAGAGGGGGGCAGAGGGGGTGTAGGTGGTAAGGGGAAAGGGAGGGAGAACGGGGGGAGATGGAGGGGGGAGAGAGGGAGGGTGAATGGGGAGAGAGAGAGAGAAAAACAGAGAGAGAGAGAGAGAGAGAGAGGGGGAGAACGGGGAGAGGGAGAGAGAAAAACAGAGAGAGAGAGAGAGAGAGAGAGAGAGAGAGAGAGAGAGAGAGAGAGAGAGAGAGAGAGAGAGAGAGAGAGGGGGAGAACGGGGAGAGGGAGAGAGAAAAACAGAGAGGGAGGGAGAGAAACATAGAGAGAGATAGAGGGGGGAGGAGAATGGCGGACAAGGGGAGGCAGAGGGAGGGGGAACGGGGAGAGGGGGAGTGAGAAAGAGAGAGAGAGAGAGAGAGAGAGAGAGAGAGAGAGAGAGAGAGCGGGGGAGGGAGGAAGAACGGGGAGAACGGTGGGGGGGGGTGGAGAGAGAGAGAGTGAGAGAGAGGGAGAGCGATGTACAGATCAATAGGAGTCTTCAGGCTCCAGACAGGACAGAAATCAGATCATCAATGTTCTGAAACATGACAGCTTCTCCATCCATCACAAACATCTCTCTCTCTCTCTCTCATCTGCTCATCCCTCCATCCACCCTTCTGCTCTCAGATGGTTATTGATCAGGCCCCGCCCCTCAGTCTTGCGGGAAATCCTGATTGAACCTTCATTAATTATTAAGAGTTGAGCTTTGTTGTTGAGCTCTCCAGATGCTCCGATCAGCCGGTGAGGGTGGGTCACTGAGGGGCAGCACTAAGTGCTCCGACCCTCAGAGAGCAGGAACTCCAGGGTTTTCACAACGTCCAAACCTTCAGATCAAAAAGACCCGAAAATGTCACATCACCAGATCTTAACCATTGTAACCGGTCACACTACTCACTGCACAACAACTGTGTACTCTACTGCTAATGATCGCCATGGCAACAGAGGACGATAGGGCTGGTGATACATCACAACCGGTAACCTTAGTCTACATGGAGCAGGTCTTCAGCAACATCTTCAGAATGCCAGTGCTGAAGATTCAGAATACCAGTACTGAAGATTCAGAAGGCCAGTACCAAAGATTCAGAAGGCCAGTACCAAAGATTCAGAAGGCCAGTAGTAAAGATTCAGAAGACCAGTATTGAAAATTCAGAATGCCAGTACTGAAGATTCAGAAGGCCAGTACTGAAGATTCAGAAGGCCAGTACCGAAGATTGAGAAGGCCAGTACTAAAGATTCAGAAGGCCAGTATTTAAAATTCAGAATGCCAGTACTGAAGATTCAGAAGGCCAGTACTAAAGATTCAGAAGGCCAGTATTGAAAATTCAGAATGCTAGTACTGAAGATTCAGAAGTCCAGTACTAAAGATTCAGAAGGCCAGTACTGAAAATTCAGAAGGCCAGTACTGAAGATTCAGAAGGCCAGTACCAAAGATTCAGAAGGCCAGTACTGAAGATTCAGAATGCCAGTAATAAAGATTCAGAAGGCCAGTACCGAAGATTCAGAAGGCCATACTGAAGCTTCAGAAGGCCAGTACCAATGATTCAGAAGGCCAGTACCGAAGATTCAGAAGGCCAGTACCGAAGATTCTGAATGCGAGTACTAAAGATTCAGAAGGCCAGTACCAAAGATTTGGAATGCCAGTACTAAAGATTCAGAAGGCCAGTACCAAAGTTTTGGAATGCCAGTACTAAAGATTCAGAAGGCCAGTACCGAAGATTTGGAATGCCAGTACTAAAGATTCAGAAGGCCAGTAAAGAAGATTCAGAAGGCCAGTACTAAAGATTCAGAAGGTGAGTACCGATGATTCAGAAGGCGAGTACTGAAGATTCAGAATGCTAATACCGAAGATTCAGAAGGGCAGTACTAAAGATTCAGAAGGCCAGTACTAAAGATTCAGAAAGCCAGTACAGATGATTCAGAAGGCCAGTTCCAAAGATTCAGAAGGCCAGTACCAAAGATTTGGAATGCCAGTACTAAAGATTCAGAAGGCCAGTACCAAAGATTTGGAATGCCAGTACTAAAGATTCAGAAGGCTAGTACCAAAGATTTGGAATGCCAATACTAAAAATTCAGAAGGCCAGTACTAAAGATTCAGAAGGCCAGTACTAAAGATTCAGAAGGCGAGTACCGATGATTCAGAATGCTAATACCAAAGATTCAGAAGGGCAGTACTGAAGATTCAGAAGGCCAGTATTTAAAATTCAGAAGGGCAGTACTAAAGATTCAGAAGGCCAGTACTAAAGATTCAGAAGGCCAGTACTAAAGATTCAGAAGGCCAGTACTAAAGATTCAGAAGGCCAGTACTAAAGATTCAGAAAGCCAGTACCGATGATTCAGAAGGACAGTACTGAAGATTCAGAAAGCCAGTACCGATGATTCAGAAAGCCAGTACCGATGATTCAGAAGGCCAGTACTGAAGATTCAGAAGGCCAGTACTAAAGATTCAGAAAGCCAGTACCAATGATTCAGAAGGCCAGTACTAAAGATTCAGAAGGCCAGTACCAATGATTCAGAATGCCAGTACTGAAGATTCAGAAGGCCAGTTCCGAAGATTCAGAAGGCCAGTACCGAAGATTCAGAAGGCCAGTACCAAAGATTCGGAATGTGAGTACTAAAGATTCAGAAGGCCAGTACCAAAGATTTGGAATGCCAGTACTAAAGATTCAGAAGGCCAGTACCAAAGATTTGGAATGCCAGTACTAAAGATTCAGAAGGCCAGTACCAAAGATTTGGAATGCCAGTCCTAAAGATTCAGAAGGCCAGTACTAAAGATTCAGAAGGCCAGTAACAAAGATTCAGAAGGCCAGTAACAAAGATTCAGAAGGCGAGTACCGATGATTCAGAAGGCCAGTACTGAAGATTCAGAATGTTAATACCGAAGATTCAGAAGGCCAGTACTGAAAATTCAGAAGGCCAGAACTGAAGATTCAGAAGGCGAGTACCAATGATTCAGAAGGCCAGTACTGAAGATTCAGAATGCTAATACCGAAGATTCAGAAGGCCAGTACTGAAGATTCAGAAGGCAAGTACCGATGATTCAGAAGGCCAGTACTGAAGATTCAGAAAGCCAGTACCAATGATTCAGAAGGCCAGTACTAAAGATTCACAAGGCCAGTACTAAAGATTCAGAAAGCCATTACTGAAGCTTCAGAAGGCCAGTACTAAAGATTCAGAAAGCCAGTACTGAAGATTCAGAAGGCCAGTACTAAAGATTCAGAAAGCCAGTACTGAAGATTCAGAAGGCCAGTACTGAAGATTCAGAAGGCCAGTACTGAAGATTCAGTTCATCTGATGGGGCTAATATACAGGAATGTTCAGAACGCTAACACTGATCATTCAGAACGCTAACACTGACTCTTAAGTCGTTAGTCTCGTAAGTCTCCAGTCTCGTTAGTCTCCAGCCTTGTTAGTCTCCGTTAGTCTCAAGTCTCATTAATCTCCTGCCTCATTATTCTTGTTAGCCTTTGGTCTCGTAAATCTCCAGTCTTGTTAGACTCCAGCCTTGTTAGTCTTTGGTCTGGTAAGTCTCCAGTCTCGTTATACTCCAGCCTCATTAGCCTTGATAGCCTTTGGTCTCGTAAGTCTCCAGTCTCGTTATACTCCAGCCTCATTAGCCTTGTTAGCCTTTGGTCTCGTAAGTCTCCAATCTCGTCAGACTCCAGCCTCTTTAGTCTTAGGTCTTGTAAGTCTCCAGTCTAATTAGACTCCAGCCTTGTTAGCCTCCGTTAGTCTCAAGTCTCATTAATCTCCTGCCTAATTAATCTCCAGTCTCGTTAGACTCCTTCTGCCTTGGTAGTCTCTGTTAGTCTCAAGTCTCATTAATCTCCTGCCTCATTAGACTCATTCTGCCTCAGTAGTCTCTGTTAGTCTCAAGTCTTGTTAGTCTAAACTCTTCAGTGTTTCAAATATGAACAAATGAGGAAGGGAATGATGGGAAAGTCCAAGAAATTTACTGTTTTCAACAACCTTTCCAGGCCTGGAAATTTATATATGTATATTTCATGACTTCCGGATGTTCTGACTTGTATAATAAAAGACTGAAATACTGAGGCGGTAGAGAGACTACAAAAACATTTAGATGTGTGATTATTGTGCGCTCCAGTTTGAAACACTGGTGTTAAAAAAATAAATAAATCAATACAAAACAACTCTGTGTTTCTGTTGACGCCTCCGACTTGGAAACTCTGAGTTCCTGAGAATATCCAAGTTTCCCAATACGAACCACGACACTGCAGCTCCCCTCATAAACACAGTATTCCTGACAGCACTGAAGCGGTATCAGTAACTGTGAGGTAGAATAAACGTGATCAATGACTTGTAGCTCTCAGCTTCTACTGTAAACGATGGATCTGATCCATATTTCAGCCTCTAAACCCCCAAAATAAAACACATAAACAATCTTCACCAGATTCACTGAATCACAGCAGCACTGCCTACACTGCGCTGTCTCTGCTCCTCACACACTGCACTGTCTCTGCTCCTCACACTGCACTGTCTCTGCTCCTCACACCGCACACTGCGCTGTCTCTGCTCCTCACACTGCACAGTCTCTACACCTCACACACTGCACTCTCTCTGCTCCTCACACACTGCCTACACTGCGCTGTCTCTGCTCCTCACACTGCAAACTGCACAGTCTCTGCTCCTCACACTGCGCTGTCTCTGCTCCTCACACTGCACTGTCTCTGCTCCTCACACCGCACTGTCTCTGCTCCTCACACTGCACACTGCGCTGTCTCTGCTCCTAACACTGCACACTGCACAATCTCTAAACCTCACACATTGCACTCTCTCTGCTCCTCACACACTGCCTACACTGCACTCTCTCTGCTCCTCACACACTGCCTACACTGCACTCTCTCTGCTCCTCACACACTGCCTACACTGCGCTGTCTCTGCTCCTCACACTCCGCTGTCTCTGCTCCTCACACTGCACACCGCGCTGTCTCTACTCCTCACACTGCACACTGCACTCTCTCTGCTCCTCACACACGGCCTACACTGCGCTGTCTCTGCTCCTCACACTGCACACTGCACAGTCTCTACACCTCACACAATGCACTCTCTCTCTGCTCCTCACACACTGCCTACACTGCGCTGTCTCTGCTCCTCACACACTGCCTACACTGCGCTGTCTCTGCTCCTCACACACTGCCTACACTGCGCTGTCTCTGCTCCTCACACACTGCCTACACTGCGCTGTCTCTGCTCCTCACACACTGCCTACACTGCGCTGTCTCTGCTCCTCACACACTGCCTACACTGCACTCTCTCTGCTCCTCACACACTGCCTACACTGCATTCTCTCTGCTCCTCACACTGTACACTGCACTCTCTCTGCTTCTCACACACTACACTCTCTCTACTCCTCACACATTATACACTGCACTCTCTCTACTCCTCACACACTATACACTGCACTCTCTCTACTCCTCACACACAATACACTGCACTCTCTCTACTCCTCACACACTGCACTGTATCTACTCCTCACACACACTATAAACTGCACTCTCTCTACTACCAACACACTGCACTGTCTCTTTTTCTCACACAGTGCCATCTCTCTGCTCCTCACACACTGCTAAACTTGCTAGAATATTCCCAAACCCATATGTGACAGGTATAAACAGACCCCAGTGATCATCTGCCACACATTGTGATGTTGCCCAAAACTTAACCCTCTCTGGACGTCCACTTCTAAGACGAAGGGTTATAATGTTACGCCTCCTCCAACAACAGCCACTCTTGGTTTATTCTCAGTTCTAGCTGATTCCATTCTTCCTGTTCACTTACAAAGGTCACTGCTTTTCCTGTCTATTAGCTGGACACTCAATTTCATTTAAATGGAAGGATGCAATCCTCCATCACACAACCAGAGGATCAAAGATATGATGTGAAACAAGAAGCTGGAGAAAATGATGCAGCCTCAGCAGCTCCATTACGAGATTTTACAAAGCCTGGAATTGATCAAAAAACCATTTGAATAGTTCACCAGGAGTCAGATTACAGAACCATCCTAACTCTGAGATCGGATCTGTTTAGTCTCCATGACGACTGAATTCAGTATAGTATCTATTCCAGAACAACAGCTCCTACCTTCATAATCTCCTCATCAACTCCAGTTCAGAAAACAGCATCACACAAACATCCTAACCAGACTAAACCTCCTAAATCCTGTCCTAACTTTAGGATGAACCCCAGCAGGGTTCTGACTTCTGTTTAAGGCCCATTTCTCTGGTTTTGAGGCGGCTGAGTCAGGCAGCGTAGTTCACTACCAGCATAATGAGCTCCATTTATTTCTACTGTAAAACGCGGCTGTTTTTCTGAGATGTTTCTCAGACGCTGCCGACTCGAACTCCACCGCCCCTCTGATCACCTTCCTGTGTTAATGTTGATGATGAAATATTACAGTGATGGTGGTGAATAATGAGGAGGCGGAACTGAACGTGTGTCTGTTTATTAGGAGGAGTGACATTAGTGTGCTCGCCTAAAGCATTTGGGAAATGGAGACTGAAACTGAGAGGGGCAATGCTCTGATAAACAGCAGGGGGCGCTCACAACATTTACTACTTACAGTTTAGCACTACAAGTTTAAATACACTTTTTTGTTGGTTTACAATACACAATTGTAACTGTAAGATGAGATTTTTAGTCGATATTTTTCTGATAAATGCAAAGATCTCTATAATTAAAGGGTTTTAAGGAGTGATTATAACACTCATATCACACTTTAAAACCATTCCATTTACATTTTATATATGTACAAGACCTCTGTTCTGAATGGACTTGAAACAGCTGTAAACTGAATGGGTGGAGCTAAACTGCTGTAAGTGGAAGGGGTGGGGTTAAACTGCTGTTGACTGAATGGGTGGGGCTAAACTGCTGTAGCTGAATGGGTGGGGCTAAACTGCTGTAGGCTGAAGGGGCGGGGCTAAACGGTTGTAGGCTGAATGGGCGGGACTAAACTGCCATAGACTGAATAGTGGAGCTAAACTGCTGTAGACTGAATGGGCGGGGCTAAACTGCTGTAGGTTGAATAGTGGAGCTAAACTGCTGTAGGCTGAAGGGACGGGGCTAAACTGTTGTAAGCTGAATGGGCGGGGCTAAACTGCTGTAAGCTGAATGGGAGTGGACAATGGGGTGAATAAGCTTTGCAAAACTGGCTGAATGATTAAATGTGAACATG
Source organism: Pygocentrus nattereri (assembly GCF_015220715.1). Lineage (NCBI taxonomy): Eukaryota > Metazoa > Chordata > Actinopteri > Characiformes > Serrasalmidae > Pygocentrus > Pygocentrus nattereri. Next base: position 8,352,194 of record NC_051232.1, read on the forward strand.
GTGGTTTGTATGACATCACAAAAGCAATTCAAAATAAGCTGCTTCTTGTAGCTTAGTTTCCGTGTGTTGACTGTTTGGACACTTTCACTTTAAAAGGTGGAGATAATTAGTTTTTGCGTGTGTCCATTAACGTGACAGAGGAATTCCCGCACTGACCAGCAGGGCTCCTGCTCCACCCAGAACATTACAATCAGCGATTCTAATCACATTTTAGGGTCCCGGTTCTAGACAGCACTCCCCTGGGCACTGGGGCGATGGTGTGCGTGCTCTCTGAGTGGAGCTGCAGAGCTCGGTCCATTAACAGAATCTGATTACTGAGTGCTCATCCTCCTCATAACTCTCCAACGGGAAACTGCATTAGCGAGTGGGTGTGGTTCCTCAGGACTCAGACTCTGCTCACACTCTTTATTGAGGTATGACATCATCGTAAAGGACAACATATGAAACAAAGTCCTTGGCGACCATCTCGGTGGCCCCCAGTCAGTTATCTCCAGTCCTACTGACCGGCTCCTCTCACTCTGAATGGAGAGAGACCTGAAACTGAAAGCCCAAAAACTGTTCCAAAAACATTTCACTTGGAAAAGTTGACCAAATACCTTAAATAGGCCCTGAAATACCACAAAATACCTTAAACAGACCATGAAATACCACAAAATACCTTAAACAGACCATAAAATACCAAGAAATACCTTAAATAGACCATAATATACCACAAAATACCTTAAACAGACCATGAAATACCTTAGACCATAAAATACCATGAAATACTTTAAATAGACCATAATATACCATGAAATACCTTAGACCATAAAATACCATATAATACCTTAAATAGACCACAATATACCACAAGATACCTTACATAGACCATAAAATACCTTAGATAGACCATAAAATACCACAAGATACTTTAAATAGACCATGAAATACCTTAAATAATATTCCATGGAATACCATAAAATACCTTACATTTACCAGAATATATTATAAAGTACGTATAATAGACCACAATATACCATATAATACTATTAAATACCTTAAATTGACCATAAAATACCCTAAATATACCATAAAATACCTTAAATAGACCATAATGTACCATAAAATATCCTAAATAGGCCATGAAATACCTTCAATATTTAGCATGAATAATGCACAAAAACTATTTTTTTCAGCTTGCTCTCACTACTGCCCATGTGGATAACTCAATAACGAGAGAGGCGACACTAGTGGACCATTAAGCAAAAGATTATGAGGAGCACAACTGGACTGTAACACCACAGTTAAGAGGTAACAGTACTGGACACTACTCACAGTCCAGGAGGAGAAGCTAATTTGATGCTAGCGCTGTGGTTTAAGAGGCAACACTAATGGAGGCCACTGTGACCCTTAAGGCAGTAACACCCTCTGGACACTAATGCCACAGTATAGGAGATGATGCTAGTGAACATTAGTGCTACAGCTCAGGAGGTGACACTAGTGGACAGTAGTGCTACAGTTTAGTAGGTGACACCAGTGGACACTAGTGCACAGCAGCGCTACATTTTAGGAGGTGACACTAGTGCACAGTAGTGCTACAGTTTAGGAGGTGACACTAGTGCACAGTAGCGCTACAGTTTAGGAGGTAACACTAGTGCACAGCAGCGCTACAGTTTAGGAGGTGACACTAGTGCACAGCAGCACTACAGCTTAAGAGGTGACACTAGTGGACAGCAGCACTACAGTTTAAGAGGTGACACTAGTGCACAGTAGTGCTACAGTTTAGGAGGTGACACTAGTGCACAGCAGCACTACAGCTTAAGAGGTGACACTAGTGGACAGCAGGACTACAGTTTAGAAGGTGGCACTAGTGGACAGCAGCACTACAGTTTAGAAGGTGACACTAGTGCACAGCAGCGCTACAGTTTAGGAGGTGACACTAGTGGACAGCAGTGCTACAGTTTAGGAGGTGACACTAGTGGACAGCAATGCTACTGTTTAAGAGGTGACACTAGTGGACAGTAGAGATATGGGTGATGAGGTAACTGGCAGACCTGATAGGAGGTGACACTAGTGCACAGCAGCGCTACAGT
>NC_051232.1:8359265-8409265 GCF_015220715.1 Pygocentrus nattereri
AACAAACAAAGGCCAATCATGGCATTTAAAAATATACGTTTTTATTAAAGATTTACTTCTGAACAACAAAACGAACACCACGTACCGCCGGGTACCGGAAACGGAACAGAAAACTCATGAGTCTCGGCTGTGGGCGCGGCTCTCCAGGTGAAGAACCACACGGTCGTCAGCGGAGGACTGGACCGCGCCGAAAATGGATCCACAGCACTGCAGAGCTTCAGACTAAACAAAGAAGAGCAATAACAACCTTGCAGAACCCTTACACTGAGGTCCTGCTGGGTTCTACATCAGGCATGGCCACCCAAATGCAGCTTTAGAAAGAAATCTGGACTCTGTGTTAAGCACTTGGATCTGGATTCACATCTGAATGAACATACAGTACCTGCATCTGGATTCATGTCTAGATTAATTTTTTAACTTTTTGTCCAAAAGTGGTTTTATATCTGGATTCTGGATTAATATTTCAATGAATCTACGGTATCTGTATTAATATGAATATATTAATGAATATGCATTAATGACCAGAGTGTGGGTCTAGAAAGAAATCTAGATGCCAGATCTGGTATAAACAACCAGAGTCCACAAATGGTTTGCAGCTCAAGCCTAGCGGAACCTCGCCAATGCCCTCAAAATATGCATGGTTCTAGATAAACCAGAGTCTGAATGCGGATTAATATCTAGAGTGTGGACACTGGGGGAAAAAAAAACAAAAACTTGAGCCTGGCTCTGCATTGACGTATAGGCTGTGGCTCTAGAAAAAAAATCTGGATTGTGCTTTGTCAAGTATTTTAAGTGTGGATCTGGACTGATACGAGTTAATATACAATATCTGGATCTGGATTAATATTTACAGTCTGAATGCATGTTAATGACTGGATGATGGTTCTAGAAAGCAATCTGGATACACAATCTGGTTAAGCATATTAATCCTGGTGTTGATCTAGTTTATTATCTGGAGTCCAAGAGTGGTGTACAATATCTGATAAACACTTATCTAGATCTGGATTAACACCAACGTCTGGACCTGGATTACTAACTGCTGTGTAAAAAACATCTGGACTGTGGAGCTGGAGTGTAGATAGGGATAAACATCTGAAATATGGTTAATATCTGGAGTCAGGATCTGGATAAATATCTGGAGCCATTGCTTCAGGTCTAAACAACAGTTTTGATTCTGATTGGGTTCACCAACTCTTTTAGCTGATGCCAACACTAACAGGTCCGGTCTGCTTTCAGCCATCCAGAGCCCAATCCAGAACAGTGAGAGAACACTGCTGAGTCAGTGTGGACGTCTGTCTTTGATTGGTTGGGTAACTGAGTGGTGTTTGTGTTTAAATGTCCATTAAAGCCTCTCAGTGCTGCATTAGCCTCTCCAGCTGTAATATGAGCCTGAACACTGCTGCTGCTGTCAGTCCAATGAGGCCCCGCCCACAGATATTTACTGTAAATCACGCCCACTCAGACGCCAGCCAATTGGTCCAGGTTGTCACGGGAACGGCTGGCGAGGTGAGCCTGCAGGATCTCTCCAAACACACCGCGCTTCAGCAGACTGTAGGCCATCGGCAGCAACTGACCAATCACCTTATGGAAATACTGAAGAATAAGGAAAAAACAAAAACAAATCACAAATCACCTTACAGAAACACTAAAATAATCACAGAGAGAAACACAGAAACCCCTCGCAGAACTACCCAAGTCCCCCCAGAACCCTCGGCACTCGCCTCGCAGAACTACCCAAGTCCCCCGAGAACCCTCGGCGCTCGCCTCGCAGAACTACCCAAGTCCCCCGAGAACCCTCGGCGCTCGCCTCGCAGAACTACCCAAGTCCCCCCAGAACCCTCGGCGCTCGCCTCGCAGAACTACCCAAGTCCCCCCAGAACCCTCGGCGCTCGCCTCGCAGAACTACCCAAGTCCCCCCAGAACCCTCGGCGCTCGCCTCGCAGAACTACCCAAATCCCCCCAGAACCCTCGGCGCTCGCCTCGCAGAACTACCCAAGTCCCCCCAGAACCCTCGGCACTCGCCTCGCAGAACTACCCAAGTCCCCCGAGAACCCTCGGCGCTCGCCTCGCAGAACTACCCAAGTCCCCCCCAGAACCCTCGGCGCTCGCCTCGCAGAACTACCCAAATCCCCCCAAAACCCTCGGCGCTCGCCTCGCAGAACTACCCAAGTCCCCCCAAAACCCTCGGCGCTCGCCTCGCAGAACTACCCAAGTCCCCCCAAAACCCTTGGCGGTCATCTCGCAGAACTACCCAAATCCCCCCAAAACCCTCAGCGCTCGCCTCGCAGAACTACCCAAATCCCCCCAAAACCCTCGGCGCTCGCCTCGCAGAACTACCCAAATCCCCCCAAAACCCTCGGCGCTCGCCTCGCAGAACTACCCAAATGCCCCCAAAACCCTTGGCGCTCGCCTCGCAGAACTACCCAAGTCCCCCAGAAACCTCAACATTCACCTTTCTCAATTAGTGAACCCCTCCAAAAACCCAAAAACGGGACTGATAGGCTTAAAGCACTACAGAACCCTCCAAATTCCACATATGATACAATAAATGGGTGCATTAACAACACCTTTCATTCCAAGCAATTTTCTACGGATGCACTAAAAATTAATTTCAGTTTTTTTCCTCTAAAAGTCCAAAAACGTCAGATGTTGCTACCGTCAAGCCATGAATGTCGATTAAGTAAACCATCAGAAAAGGTTCTTTTATCTAGATAAAGCGTTTAAAGCGCCGACTGTCTCACATGCGATCCGTAGCAGAAGAGGTCAACGCCGAGTTCGTAGCCCATTCCGTAATCACACTCATCGTTAGCGAACTGCACAAACGTCATCATCTCCTGAATTGGGGCAAAAGCCTTCATCCTGGAATCGTCATCCTCAGCTTCAGCGATGGCTCGGCAGATCTTCTTCAGATCAGCTGCACAGAAAGGAACTGACATGCTGAAATACAGGCGGGACACAACGTAACTACTGCACCACTACAAGTGTAACTGAGGCGAGTCAGTGACTTACACATACATATTAGACTGTGCTAAGCGGTGGGGTATAAGCTTGGCCTCGTGGCTCAGTACACTTGGGGTCTGGGTGGGGGACTGGGTGGGGGAATGACCGGGACTGGGTATTTGGCTTTAACCGTTGTTGTAAATACAAACAAGTACCGTCGCTCTCAGGCAGCTCCCGGTACCCCACATCGTTTTTGTCCACCGGCACTACGATGCCCGCTCCATGGAACGTTTTAGTGACCACCTGAAAATGAAAACAAACCAAAATTTCTGTGTTATTTCAACAACCGTACAGCCTAAACAAGAAGAGTAAAAATTAAACGTAACAGCAACATGTGACCTTCTCCTTCTACACCGCGTGCTTGTTTAGCCTTTACGCTCCGGAAACAATCACCACAGCGCGAACTGTAGAAGTGGGAGGAGCCAGAAGATACTCAGTAAACACACGCTGACTGTTTTCTTTATTCAGTAAAGCAGCTTATGACCGAGTCAGCGTCCGAGTCACACACGCTGACAGTTTTCTTTACTTCAGTAAAGCAGCTTATGACCGAGTCAGCGTCCGAGTCACACACGCCGACTGTATTCTTTACTTCAGTAAAGCAGCTTATGACCGAGTCAGCGTCCGAGTCACACACGCTGACTGTTTTCTTTACTTCAGTAAAGCAGCTTATGACCGAGTCAGCGTCCGAGTCACACACGCTGTTTTCTTTACTTCAGTAAAGCAGCATATGACCGAGTCAGCGTCCGAGTCACACACGCTGTTTTCTTTACTTCAGTAAAGCAGCTTATGACCGAGTCAGCGTCCGAGTCACACACGCTGTTTTCTTTACTTCAGTAAAGCAGCTTATATGACCGAGTCAGCGTCCAAGTCACACACGCTGTTTTCTTTACTTCAGTAAAGGAGCTTATGACCGAGTCAGCGTCCGAGTCAAACGCACTGTTTTCTTTACTTCAGTAAAGGAGCTTATGACCGAGTCAGCGTCCGAGTCACACACGCTGACTGTTTTCTTTACTTCAGTAAAGGAGCTTATGACCGAGTCAGCGTCCGAGTCACACACGCTGACTGTTTTCTTTACTTCAGTAAAGGAGTTAACGGCAGAGTCAGAGTCAGAAAACGAGTCAGCTGATGACCAGCTGCACTCCTCCAGGTACCGACTGCTGGGGGTTTAATGAGTTTACAGCTCAGCAGGAATCATTCCAGCAGGTCCAGCAGGACGAGAGCTCGGACACACTCTCACGGGAGGACCCCGCTTCAGGCAGCGGTCACCAGGCTAACGGGCCGTCCCTCGGCTCCACCGTGTGATCTCGGGAGCAGAGGACGGTGGGAGTTTGTGTTTATCTGGCCGACTGCAGCTGCGCGAGTGTGTCAGTGATGAACGACGGTCAAATACATAATTCAGTCCGGAAAATCAATAATTCATCGGACCGTACGCGTATGAAGCGTCAGCGGACGCCGAGCTACTGCAGCAAGACATCTGCGCTCGCTCGCTCACTCACTCACTCACTCACTCACCCTGGGCTGCCAGATTGGGCAGAATCCCCCAGAAAAGCATTTTATATCACACATCGTGACACAAATGGCTCATCAGTGCTGCGTTTCTACTAGAATGGCTGCACTTCAAGCCCCATTAACAAATAACATAAGACCGTTACTTTGTTTTTAATGCCATTGACTTCTTGATTAATTGAACAATAAATAGAAACGATTTTAAAAGATGTTTTTCCATTTAATGACTGGACCGAAACGCAGCCGAGCTTTCGTCAGAGCCGCGTCTCATTCTTACTGTATTTAGTGCTATGACACTAACGTTAATAACACTTAAGCCTCTTGTTTTCAGTTTCATTCTCAGGCTTTTATTTTGCTTTTGGGCTCTTTGTCCCGTTTCACCACTTACTAAGCACCGTATTTAGTCTCCCTTCTGCTGCTCTTTGACTGACGCGTTAATAAACGCGCTGCATTGATAATCTTTCCTTGAATATTAGGAAACATGACCGGCGTGCAGCCTCAGCCCTGATGGGCCTGACACGGATACGACTGCTGTATTGATCGCTCCGAGTACCTTCCTGTCTCTCTGTTTCATGGCTTTGGTTTTCTGCTCCAGCAGCAGCCCCAGACGCTCCGCCTCCTTCTTTAGCTCCGCCTCCAATCGCTGCACAGCTTCGTCATCTCTCCGTCCACCGCGCTCTCGCTTCTTACGGGCTAGAAATAACCTGAGAGAGAGAGAGACTGTAATACACTACAGGAAGCGTAGGGGGCGATACGGCTTCTACTGTTTCATTTAAAAAGCTCTATAATGTTCATATGATCCACACAGTCGCTCTGACAGACTGTAATACACTACAGGAAGCATAGGGGGCGATACGGCTTCTACTGTTTCATTTAAAAAGCTCTATAATGTTCATATGATCCACACAGTCGCTCTGACAGACTGTAATACACTACAGGAAGCATAGGGGGCGATACGGCTTCTACTGTTTCATTTAAAAAGCTCTATAATGTTCATATGATCCACACAGTCGCTCTGACAGACTGTAATACACTACAGGAAGCGTAGGGGGCGATACGGCTTCTACTGTTTCATTTAAAAAGCTCTATAATGTTCATATGATCCACACAGTCGCTCTGACAGACTGTAATACACTACAGGAAGCGTAGGGGGCGATACGGCTTCTACTGTTTCATTTAAAAAGCTCTATAATGTTCACATGATCCACACAGTCGCTCTGACAGACTGTAATACACTACAGGAAGCATAGGGGGCGATACGGCTTCTACTGTTTCATTTAAAAAGCTCTATAATGTTCATATGATCCACACAGTCGCTCTGACAGACTGTAATACACTACAGGAAGCGTAGGGGGCGATACGGCTTCTACTGTTTCATTTAAAAAGCTCTATAATGTTCATATGATCCACACAGTCGCTCTGACAGACTGTAATACACTACAGGAAGCGTAGGGGGCGATACGGCTTCTACTGTTTCATTTAAAAAGCTCTATAATGTTCATATGATCCACACAGTCACTGACAGACTGTAATACACTACAGGAAGGGTAGGGGGCGATAGATGAACTGATTATTGATCAGGGCTGATGGTGAGTGTCCTACAGCACGGCGCTGAAGAGGTTGTCCCCGAGCTGGTTGATGGTGCAGTCTTTTCTGGCTTCGTTCTCTCCAACAAACACCGGCAGAGCGTCAGGACAGTCTCTACACAAACACAGAGATCAATACCGATCAATAACAATCACATTAACGCACTGACCATCAGCTCATTTGTAGAACTCGTAATGGACGCTGCTCTAAACTCCCCGAGCACATTTCAGTGCATTAGCGTTACTGCTAACATCAGCAACCTACAGCAGCACAGCATTACTGCCTGACCAATGAGCTACTTACAGGCTCGGCCGGTCACGGCGATGCTGGACGGACCACCAGCACCCACCGTTTAGCTTGTAATGTCACTGAACCGGCGAAGCTCTTTTCAATTAACACTAGCAGAAATCAGCAATGCTAATGCTGCTAACAATGAACAAAAGCCAACAGAGCATTAGCGACTCCAGTAACGCCAACGCCGTCGACTCGCTCACGGCAGACCACGCCGGCTTTATTAACCGAGTCGCCTCTCTAATAAAAGGCCTCCGGTTTATTAATTAATTAGTTTAACAACTTTACCTTCGTTCAATCAGTAACGCTAACACTGCTAATGCTGTCTATTGCCTTACGCTTATAACCACCACAAGCTTCATTACCAATGTACACTCACTGGCCACTTTATTAGGTACCCCTTGCTAGTAAAAGGTTGGACCCCCTTTTGCCTTCAGAACTGCCTTAATTCTTCATGGCAGACTTTCAACAAGGTGTTGGAAACATTCCTCAGAGATTTTGGTTGGTTATTTGAGTTCCTGTTGTCTTTCTATCATCTGGAACCAGTCTGTCCATTCTCCTCTGACCTCTCACATCAACAGGGCATTTTCGTCCACACAACTGACCGCTCACTGGATATTTCCTCTTTTTCGGACCGTTCTCTGTAAACCCTAGAGATGGTTGTGCGTGAAAATCCCAGCAGATCAGCAGTTTCTGAAATACTCAGACCAGCCTGTCTGGCATCAACAACCACGCCATGTTCAAAGTCCCTTAAATCCCCTTTCTTCCCCATTCTGATGCTCGGTCTGCACTTCAGCAAGTCGTCTTGACCACCTCTACATGCCTGAATGCAGTGAGCTGCGGCCGTGTGATTGGCTGATCAGCTATTTGTGTTAACAAGCAACTGAACCTAATAAAGTGGCCAGTGAGTGCAGCTTCTTTAATAAAGCTCTCCATTTCAGTGAGCGACCAGTTTCTTAGGTCTTAATTGTATCAATTAATTAGTTTAATAACAAATGACTGCCGACTTCCTTTCACTCATAATGAGCGTTAGCTTTATTAACTGAATCTTTACTAAAGCTCTCCACTAAATTAATTAAGCGGCGATATTAACATTTCATCGATGTTATTAATGCTTATGATCTGTTATTTCATTTCTAATTAGCAAAATTAAGCTTAATTAACTCATTTAGCAACATTAACATCATTCCATTAGTGATGCTAATGGTCCTGAAAGTGAGTGTTGTGATTGGCTCAGTTCAGATGTAATGACGCTGATGACCCCCTAATGTCTGCTGCTCCTCTGGAGGAGGAGAGGAGCAGAAGCAGAGCCGGACACTGACGTCTGCTGGGTGGACTGAGGTACCTGTAGTAGCCCATGTGGTGCTGTGTGTCTGCGCTGCCCTGCAGGACGGTCTGCAGCTCCGGAGGGTCGTAGAAGTGTCTCCAGTGCAGGTGGAAGTTCAGCTGAGATGACTGGAGGCGCTTGTGCTTCTCAGACAGGATGTCGAATGGACCCACCAGCCGCAGACCCAGAATGTCCTGGAGAGCGTCTGACAACACGGAGAGACAGCATCACCACCAAGACCACCATCAACACCACCATCAGTGCCACAGAGAGACATCAAGATCTCACCACCACCAGCACACAGAGAGACACCACCAAGACCACCATCACCACCTCCAACACCACCACCATCAACACCACAGAGACACCAAAGGAACCCTGTCGCTTTAACCCCGTTAAAGGGCCACAGCGCCGCCCGCCCCGCCGCTTTAACCCCGTTAAAGGGCCAGTGCTGCAGCGTCTGCTCACCTTGCGGATGGTCGGGACTGAGCCGAGTGCAGAAATCCCAGAACTGGTAGAAATCTTCAGGCATGCGGAGCTTATACAGTCTCTCCACTTCCTCCCTCAGACGCAGGGGGACGCCTGACCCCGCCTCCGACCCTGCCTTAGACTCCGCCTCCTCAACATGAGCTCGCTTCACCTGCCCGTTCACCTGCCCCAGCACAGACAACAGTACAGAAACACATCCAGAACTTTTTACCAGCCACAACCACAACATAAACAAACACTGAGATCACACACACAGCAGCCACTTCATTAGGTCCTCCTCCACGTATCTCCACTCACTGTCCATCTGATCAGCTCCACTGACCACATAGCCTCCTTCTGTAGCTCTACAGTTACAGACTGTAGTCCATCTGTTTCTCTGATACTCTGTTACCCTGTTCTTCAGTGGTCAGGACCCCCATGGACCCTCACAGAGCAGGTAATATTTGGGTGGTGGGTCATTCTCAGCACTGCAGTAACACTGACATGGTGGTGGTGTGTTCGTGTGTGTTGCGCTGGTCGGAGTGGATCAGACACAGCAGTGCTGCTGGAGTTTTTAAACACCTATAAACACCTATAGAGAATAGTCCAGCGTCCTGTGGGCGGCGTCCTGTGACCACTGATGAAGGACTAGAGGATGACCAACACAAACTGTGCAGCAGCAGATGAGCTGTCGTCTCTGACTTTACATCTACAAGGTGGCCCGACCAGGTATGAGTGTCTAATAGAGTGGACAGTGAGTGGACACAGTGTTTAAACACTCCAGCAGCACTGCTGTGTCTGATCCACTCAGACCAGCACAACACACACTAACACACCACCACCATGTCAGTGTTACTGCAGTGCTGAGAATGACCCACCACCCAAATAGTACCTGCTCTGTGAGGGTCCATGGGGGTCCTGACCACTGAAGAACAGGGTAACAGAGTATCAGAGAAACAGATGGACTACAGTCTGTAACTGTAGAACTACAGAGTGCAGCTATACAGTCAGTGGAGCTGATAAAGTGGACAGTGAGGCGGTCATGATGTTAGGCCTGACCGGTGTGATATAATCAGTAGAATCATCAGTCAGTCCTGAAAAGATATTATTAATATTATTATTATTAATATTATGATATCGGTGAACCTCTAAACAGGTGTCCGAATGATTCGATACTCTGGTTTCTGAGCATCCACAGCTCAGAGGGCGAGGTGTTTATAAAAGATTAATAACTGCGATATTTAATATTAAATATAAGCCACTTCCTCATTAAAGTCGCTAAAATGCAGTGAAACCGACGCTGGACGAGGTCCAGGACCAGGACCAGGACTGCTTCTGCTACGACTATCAAACACCAACTGGCTTCTGGCTCGAACTTCCAGGTCCACCTTAAATAGCGCCGCAGCTCCGTTTAGGCGCCCGAGTCGTTACAGCGACTGCAGCGCTATTTAAGGTGGACCGGGAAATTCGAGCGAGAAGCCGTTTTCCGTTGAACAATAAACGACGTCGCGGCCACATTTAGTTCTGTGGTTCACCTTAAAATGATTAACCTATCAAACTAGTTTATTTCGCTGAACCTGCGGCGCTGACTTCTGTTTCCTTTTCCCGCCTCCCGCCATCTTCTCCTTCTCCAGCGCGGCCGGCCAGCACGTCCATACGTAGCCGCGCGTCTGCCTGCGTCATGACGCAAACCACGCCCCCCGAGCGGTAAACGCGCTTCCTTCGATAAAAGTCCCTGCAAGACGCGTCATAAACGTCCGAGATACTTGAAAAAATAATAAATAATATCGAGCGAATAAAAATAAAACATTCAAACAGATTTAAAAAATACCGCAGCACAGCGTGCGCATGGAAATGTATAGAAATGTGTATAAAATATTTTTATTTTATTTGTTTGATTGAATCAAACAGTGACGCTAATAAAAGTCTCTGAGCCGGTTGCCATGATAATCCAGCTACATCTTCAAGATTTCAAGATACCTTGATTGACTAAGCGCGTTAATAAATCACCCGTTTCACTTTTACACTGACCCGTGAAAACGGAGACGACGCCAGTCTCCGCAGCGCGGATTAAAACGGTTGTTTCTTCTGTCTCGGGAAAAGATAAGCCTACATCGTCGTCATCATCATCATCATCATCATCATCGCTGTCGTCATTTCTTCACAGAGACCGACTTCAGGCACAATTGAGAATTTAAGGCTGATTAAAAATGTAAGGCGATTATTTATGAAATGCAGTTCTCAGAAATCACCACACGATGGCGGTGTTGAAGCAGGAGCGCAGAGAATGTGATTTGGCCCGAAGAGAATGACTTCACAGCAGCGTTTACAGCTCCAGCGCCGCAGCTCACAGGACTACAGGTTAGAGTTAGGGATTAAGGTTTAAGGGTTGAGATTAGAGTTAGGGATTAAGGTTTAAGGGTTGGGATTAGAGTTAGGGGTTAAGGTTTAAGGGTTGGGATTAGAGTTAGGGATTAAGGTTTAAGGGTTGGGATTAGAGTTAGGGATTAAGGTTTAAGGGTTGGGATGAGAGTTAGGGATTAAGGTTTAAGGTTGGGATTAGAGTTAGGGATTAAGGTTTAAGGGTTGGGATTAGAGTTAGGGGTTAAGGTTTAAGGGTTGGGATTAGAGTTAGGGATTAAGGTTTAAGGGTTTAGATGAGAGTTAGGGATTAAGGTTTAAGGGTTTAGATGAGAGTTAGGGATTAAGGTTTAAGGGTTGGGATTAGAGTTAGGGATTAAAGTTTAAGGGTTGGGATTAAAGTTAGGGATTAAGGTTTAAGGGTCGGGATGAGAGTTAGGGATTAAGGTTTAAGGGTTGGGATTAGAGTTAGGGATTAAGGTTTAAGGGTTGGGATTAGAGTTAGGGGTTAAGGTTTAAGGGTTAGGATTAGAGTTAGGGATTAAGGTTTAAGGGTTGGGATGAGAGTTAGGGATTAAGGTTTAAGGGTTAGGATTAGAGTTAGGGATTAAGGTTTAAGGGTTGAGATTAGAGTTAGGGATTAAGGTTTAAGGTTGGGATTAGAGTTAGGGGTTAAGGTTTAAGGGTTGGGATTAGAGTTAGGGGTTAAGGTTTAAGGGTTGGGATTAGAGTTAGGGATTAAGGTTTAAGGGTTGGGATTAGAGTTAGGGATTAAAGTTTAAGGGTTAGGATTAGAGTTAGGGATTAAGGTTTAAGGGTTTAGATGAGAGTTAGGGATTAAGGTTTAAGGGTTGGGATTAGAGTTAGGGATTAAGGTTTAAGGGTTGGGATTAGAGTTAGGGATTAAAGTTTAAGGGTTGGGATTAAAGTTAGGGATTAAGGTTTAAGGGTCGGGATGAGAGTTAGGGATTAAGGTTTAAGGGTTGGGATTAGAGTTAGGAATTAAGGTTTAAAGGTTGGGATTAGAGTTAGGGATTAAGATTTAAGGGTTGGAATTTAAATTAAGGATTAAGGTTTAAGGGTTGGGATTAGAGTTAGGAATTAAAGATTAAGGGTTGGGATTAGAGTTAGGGATTAAGGGTTGGGATTAGAGTTAGGGATTAAGGTTTAAGGGTTGGGATTAGAGTCAGTGATTAAGGGTTGGGATTAGAGTTAGGGATTAAGGGTTGGGATTAGAGTTAGGGATTAAGGTTTAAGGGTTGGGATTAGAGTTAGGGATTAAAGTTTAAGGGTTGGGATTAAAGTTAGGGATTAAGGTTTAAGGGTCGGGATGAGAGTTAGGGATTAAGGTTTAAGGGTTGGGATTAGAGTTAGGAATTAAGGTTTAAAGGTTGGGATTAGAGTTAGGGATTAAGATTTAAGGGTTGGAATTTAAGTTAAGGATTAAGGTTTAAGGGTTGGGATTAGAGTTAGGAATTAAAGATTAAGGGTTAGGATTAGAGTTAGGGATTAAGGGTTGGGATTAGAGTTAGGGATTAAGGTTTAAGGGTCCGGATTAGAGTCAGTGATTAAGGGTTGGGATTAGAGTTAGGGATTAAGGGTTGGGATTAGAGTTAGGGATTAAGGTTTAAGGGTTGGGATTAGAGTTAGGGATTAAGGTTTAAGGGTTGGGATGAGAGTTAGGGATTAAGGTTTAAGGGTTGGGATTAGAGTTAGGGATTAAAGTTTAAGGGTTAGGATTAGAGTTAGGGATTAAGGTTTAAGGGTTTAGATGAGAGTTAGGGATTAAGGTTTAAGGGTTGGGATTAGAGTTAGGGATTAAGGTTTAAGGGTCGGGATGAGAGTTAGGGATTAAGGTTTAAGGGTTGGGATTAGAGTTAGGGATTAAGGTTTAAGGGTCGGGATGAGAGTTAGGGATTAAGGTTTAAGGGTTGGGATTAGAGTTAGGAATTAAGGTTTAAAGGTTGGGATTAGAGTTAGGGATTAAGATTTAAGGGTTGGAATTTAAATTAAGGATTAAGGTTTAAGGGTTGGGATTAGAGTTAGGAATTAAAGATTAAGGGTTGGGATTAGAGTTAGGGATTAAGGGTTGGGATTAGAGTTAGGGATTAAGGTTTAAGGGTCGGGATGAGAGTTAGGGATTAAGGTTTAAGGGTTGGGATTAGAGTTAGGAATTAAGGTTTAAAGGTTGGGATTAGAGTTAGGGATTAAGGGTTGGGATTAGAGTTAGGGATTAAGGTTTAAGGGTCGGGATGAGAGTTAGGGATTAAGGTTTAAGGGTTGGGATTAGAGTTAGGAATTAAGGTTTAAAGGTTGGGATTAGAGTTAGGGATTAAGATTTAAGGGTTGGAATTTAAATTAAGGATTAAGGTTTAAGGGTCAGGATTAGAGTTAGGAATTAAAGATTAAGGGTTGGGATTAGAGTTAGGGATTAAGGGTTGGGATTAGAGTTAGGGATTAAGGTTTAAGGGTCCGGATTAGAGTTAGGGATTAAGGGTTGGGATTAGAGTTAGGGATTAAGGTTTAAGGGTTGGGATTAGAGTCAGTGATTAAGGGTTGGGATTAGAGTTAGGGATTAAGGGTTGGGATTAGAGTTAGGGATTAAGGTTTAAGGGTTGGGATTAGAGTCAGTGATTAAGGGTTGGGATTAGAGTTAGGGATTAAGGGTTGGGATTAGAGTTAGGGATTAAGGTTTAAGGGTTGGGATTAGAGTTAGGAATTAAGGTTTAAGGGTTGGGATTAGAGTTAGGGATTAAGGTTTAAGGGTTGGGATTAGAGTTAGGGATTAAGGTTTAAGGGTTGGGATGAGAGTTAGGGATTAAGGTTTAAGGGTTGGGATTAAAGTTAGGGATTAAGGTTTAAGGGTCGGGATGAGAGTTAGGGATTAAGGTTTAAGGGTTGGGATTAGAGTTAGGAATTAAGGTTTAAAGGTTGGGATTAGAGTTAGGGATTAAGATTTAAGGGTTGGAATTTAAGTTAAGGATTAAGGTTTAAGGGTTGGGATTAGAGTTAGAAATTAAAGATTAAGGGTTGGGATTAGAGTTAGGGATTAAGGGTTGGGATTAGATTTAGGGATTAAGGTTTAAAGGACCGGATTTAGAGTTAGGGATTAAGGGTTGGGATTAGAGTTAGGGATTAAGGTTTAAGAGTTGGGATTAGAGTTAGTGATTAAGGGTTGGGATTAGAGTTAGGGATTAAGGTTTAAGGGTTGGGATTAGAGTTAGGAATTAAGGTTTAACGGTTGGGATTAGAGTTAGTGATTAGGGGTTAGGATTAGATTTAGGGATTAAGGTTTAAGGGACCGGATTTAGAGTTAGGGATTAAGGGTTGGGATTAGAGTTAGGGATTAAGGTTTAAGAGGATTCAGCTCGTCAGTTAATTAGTCGTTCCTGAACTGAGTTCAGAGCGTTAGATGAGGGTAAGCACTGAGCTTCTCAGCGCTTTGGCCTGGACGGTCCCCAGCCTGACACACCTGCCCTGGATGTTTCCGTAATACGTCACTTAAGTCGGCTTGAAATGCTGCACTAGTTTTTGTTTGGTGTTCACAGACCAAGTAAAACCAGAGACAGGCTCATTTAAATTTGATACACATCATATTCACCCCAGCGTAAAGGTGAATCGCCACGGTTACAGATCGGAGCGAGAAAGACGGTCGAGGCTGCAGGACCTGTGTGACGGCTTCGTAGGAGTCTGGCGCTCACAGAGCTGTCAGCGCCTAAAACGTTTACTAAAGGAAAATCCGAGCATAAGGAGCGTGGACAGGCTGAGAGTCTGTGGTCATGTGATCCCCCAGAGGATTCTGGGAGTTGGAGTTCTGCATGGAGTGAGGGGCGTGACAACCTGCCAACGCTGCCACCAAGAGGACAAAAAAAGAACCTCCATAGAAAGGCAGTCCTGTAACATCTGTGGAAGTTCGCCGGTTCGATCCCCTCGGCCGACAGTCCGTGACTGAGGGGTCCTTGAGCAAGACACCTAACCCCCAACTGCTCCCCGGGTGCTGCGGATAGGGCTGCCCACTGCTCCGGGCAAGTGTGCTCACTGCTCCCTAGTGTGTGTGATGCTTCACTGCACGCATGGGTTAAACGCAGGGGTGAAATTTCCCCATTGTGCGACTAATAAGTCACTAATAAATCACTAATAAATCACTTAATATAAAGGCAAAAGTGAAAAATTTTCAAAAAAGGCCCAAATAAGCTACGACTTACATTTGTGTGTGTAAGTTGTGGACCACCACAGCTCCCAGGGATCACCGCAGAGGGTCCCCCAGGCCCAGGTTGTCGACACAGTTGTGACTTCAGACTGTGGATTGCCAACTGTAAAAGTCTTTCTGTTGTCAGACTGGATACGTGTGTGTGTGTTCGTGTGTGTATTGGATGAATTATTAAAACAATAAGATTTTTTGTAGAGGGACTCACTGTTTGACTGTTTGAATACGGAACACTTGCGCATATTTAAGTGAGAGACAGTTCATGGTTTCACTTGGAAATCATTCATCAAAACGATCAGCTGTTTCTTGTGGAGTCCCCCAAGGTTCAGTCTCGGGGTCTTTGCTTTTCCCGTTGTACATGCTCCCTCTAGGCGATGCCAGTAGGAAGCATGGTGTAAATTTTCATATCTCCGCTGACGACACCCAGCTATACATCTCTATTCCTTCTGAAGATCAAGGCTCTGTAGACACGTTGACCAGCTGTGTGTCAGATATTTCTCAGTGGACGTCGCAAAATCTCCTACAATTAAATCATGAAGAATTTCTCTTTCTCTTTATGAGAAATTCGGTTCTTTAGCTTCAGAAACCTAACCTGCAGCAGAACCTGGGTGAGATCTTAGACTCTGAGCTCTGCATGTAAACAGTCACTAAAACAGCTTTTATGATGGGAGAAAATCACTGAATTCAGCCTTTTCTCTCTCAGAGCGACGCAGAGAAACGCGTTCCCGCAACTGTTACAGCAGAGTTGATCACTGTAATGGTCTTCATACTGGACCTTCATAATCACCCTCTGTAAAACACAGACAACGTGGAGGGACTCGTTCAGTTCTTCTGCTTCTAAACGGTGGAGCTCAGTTCAGCTTTTATTAGACAGTCGAGCTCAGAGCTCAGTATTAATAAACATCTGAAAATGCTTTTTAAACCCAGCATTTCATTAAAGCTCCACGTCTCGTGGTTTTTATCTTCTAATTTCATCTTCTCTTTCTTCTGATTCTAATTTAATACTAACGATCTCTTCTATAACTGTTTTATCACCTGTCGGTAAAGCACTTTCAGCTGCCACCAGCATGAAAAGTCCTATATAAATAAAAAAAATATTATTACTATTATTATTATTGTTATTAATAACCGTGAGCCTCTGGCCGGTTCTGTTCCGTTACAACTGTACAGGCTGCTGCGGCTCGTTTGTCCAGATGGAGATGTTCAGAGTTTGTTATGGAGGAAAATAATTCACTTTTTATTATTTAACGTACTGGTGGGACAGTAACCCATCAGACGATCTTCTCCAAGCCTCATGTTTGGTATGTTCACTTGTTTTTGTCTGCTTTGGTCTCTTCAGCATGAACTGCCTCTGCCTCTGCCTCTGTACATGAACCCTCTCTTCCTCGTGCCTACAGTCTTACACTGTTTAAGGTTGAGGAGGTTAATCTCCGACTTCCTGCTCTCACAGCTCAGAACTAAGCGTGTGAAGTTTAAGACCTGCTTTCTCTTTAAAACCAAAACTCAGAGCGGCTCTGTAAACGCTGCAGGTTCAGTGGATGGGCAGGGTTTACGGAGGAGGAGGGTGGGGAGGAGGAGCTTCAGGGCTGGAGCTGAGACTCCACACAGAAGCTCTCAGACTTTGAGAGTGACACTGACAGATGATGTTAATCAGGGCAGTATGGAGGGGTCTGCGGACCACGGGATGGAGAACACCTTTACCTGCACCAGGTAAGACCTTCAGATTACATCATACTTTACCTGCACCAGGTAAGACCTTCAGATTAGATCATACTTTCCCTGCACCAGGTAAGACCTTCAGATTAGATCATACTTTACCTGCACCAGGTAAAACCTTCAGATTAGAGCATACTTTACCTGCACCAGGTAAGACCTTCAGATTAGATCATACTTTCCCTGCACCAGGTAAAACCTTCAGATTAGATCATACTTTACCAGCACCAGGTAAGACCTTCAGATTAGATCATACTTTACCAGCACCAGGTAAGACCTTCAGATTAGATCATACTTTACCAGCACCAGGTAAGACCTTCAGATTAGATCATACTTTACCAGCACCAGGTAAAACCTTCAGATTAGATCATACTTTACCAGCACCAGGTAAGACCTTCAGATTAGATCATACTTTACCTGCACCAGGTAAAACCTTCAGATTAGATCATACTTGTCCAGGTGTAGCTTTACAAAATAAAAATGCAGTTTAACAGTTTCAGTCAAACTCAAGTACTTTGACTGCATTAAACAATGAACCAAATGTTTAGATGAACGAAAACACGTCAAACCTTTACAGTGAGATTAACTTCAGTTATGAGGTCTTAAAGCTGCTCCTGCAGAGCGTCGTGCTCTGATGGTGAAGCTGGTGCTGATTCTGCTTCACTGTTTGCTGCTATTAAGCCGCGCGCGGTCTGTCTGGTCGCCTCGAGGCCTGTTTGGTTTACGCTTTAATTTCCTGCTGCCCTGGTTTGCTTGCAGACCTTGCTGCAGGACGCTCCTCGGCCTCGCGCTGGCATGCACGCTGACTCTGGGCTTTTCTGCGTGACTGAGCTGATGCTTTCACACGTTGATCTGATTGGAACTGATTTAGGATCACATTCCGCCACCCAAACCTGCAGAACCGGCCTGAGATCAGCACAAACCAGCGGCCGGACTGAACCGAATGGCTGCTGCACATCGTCCTGAAAACACTTACATAACCACACTGGAGGAATGCGCTCTGCACGGAGAGACGCTCATTCTGTTATTCTGGCTTGGATTGCATTGTTGGACGCTGCATTGCCATGGTCACCATGGGGTCCAGCTTGACCACTCTTGATCTAAATGGGATCACGGCTGGAAATAAAGTGAAGCTTCTCTACTGGTGGTGTCCATTTTATCAGCTCCACTGACCGTGTAGACTCACTCTGTAGTTCTACGGTTACAGACTGTCGTCCATCTGTTTCTCTGTTCTTCAGTGGTCAGGACCCCTATGGACCCTCATAGAGCAGGTACTATTTGGGTGGTGGGTCATTCTCAGCACTACAGTGACATCTACAAGGTGGTCCGACTAGGTAGGAGTGTCTAATAGAGTGGACAGTGAGTGGACAGTGAGTGTAGTCCATCCGAAACAGATGGACTACAGTCTGTAACTGTAGAACTACAGAAGGAGGCTATGCGGTCAGTGGAGCTGATAAGATGGACTGTGAGCGCAGAAACTTAATGAAGTGTCCAGTCAAATTGAAGCTGTACAGTGCTTGTAATAACCCACTCTGAGCAGGTGTGCTGTGCACCTGAGCGCATGGAAACTTTAATATGATAGTGGTTGAGGAGGTTAGAGATGGTGGGAGATGGAGGGAGATATGGGAGGAAGTGAGGGAGGGATAGAGCGAGAGAGGGTGGGGAAGCAGTGCTGCTGTACACCCTGTTCTTTTCACAGTGTTATGGAAACTTCAGCAGAAGAGAGAAGTGGGTGGGGTTATTTATTCTGGCTGGGTTTTAGAAAAGCAGTGGTGGAAAATAATGGTGGATGAATGATGTACTCAGTGATAACTCCAGTGTTGTGAACAGGCTAGCTGTATATCTGGACTCAACAGCCCTAAAATCTAAAGATCTAGACCGTAACCTTGGAGCACTGATGGACGCTGATTTTAACAGTCATGTCAAAGCATCTACTAAATCAGCTTTTTATCACCTTAATAACATCAACAGGATCAGAGAAGATCTGACTAAAGCAGGCCTGGAGAAGCTCATCCATACCTTTATTTCTAGCAGGGTTGATCACTGTAATGGTCGCCTAACTGGACCCCCCAACAAGACCATCCAACAGGTACATCAACAGGATCAGAGAAGATCTGACTAAATTAGGCCTGGAGAAGCTCATCCATACCTTTAATTCTAGCAGGGTTGATCATTGTAATGGTCTCCTTATTGGACCCCCAAAAAGATCATCAAACAGGTACAGAGAAGACCTGACTAAAGCAGGCCTGGAGAAGCTCATCCATACCTTTATTTCTAGCAAGGTTGATCACTGTAATGTCGCCTAACTGGACCCCCCAAAAAAAACATCAAACAGGTACATCAACAGGATCAGAGAAGATCTGACTAAAGCAGGCCTGGAGAAGCTCATCTACACCTTTATTTCCAGCAGAGTTTATCACTGTAATGGTCTCCTTACTAGACCCCCAAAAAAGACCATCAAACAGGTACAGAGAAGATCTGACTAAAGCAGGCCTGGAGAAGCTCATCCACACCTTTATTTCTAGCAGGGTTGATCATTGTAATGGTCTCCTTACTAGACCTCCAAAAAAGACCATCAAACAGGTACAGAGAAGATCTGACTAAAGCAGGCCTGGAGAAGCTCATCCACACCTTTATTTCCAGCAGGGTTGGTCACTGTAATGGTTTCCTTACTAGACCCCCAAAAAAGACCATCAAACAGGTAGAGAGAAGATCTGACTAAAGCAGGCCTGGAGAAGCTCATCCATACCTTTATTTCCAGCAGGGTTGATCACTGTAATGGTCTCCTTACTGTATCCCCAAAAAAGACCATCAAACAGGTTCAGCTGATCAGAATGCAGCTGCCAGAGTCTCACTAGGAGTGAAAGAAGGAACCCCCCATTCTTAAATCCTTACACTGGCTCCCAGTCTGTTTAAGGAGCTGTCACTTCTCTATAAACGTCTTAGTGGTGCAGGAGCAGCGTATTGAAGAGAAATGAGCCCAGCAGAACTCTCAGATCAGGAGGAACTGGCCGGTCAGTCCTGCCGAAGGTGAAGGCCAAACATGGAGAAGCAACGTTTCGCTACTGTGCTGCTCTTAAGTGGGTCAGTTGACAGGGAGCAGTAGAAGAGCCCCGACACTGGACACTTGAAATCTGGCCTGAAAACGTTCCTATTAGAGCCGCTTTCAGTGCCGCTCTATTGTCCTCATTTCATTTTGAATGAGATTTTTAAATCATGTCTCATTTCTTCTCTTTTAACCTCTTGTTCTCCAGGGTATATTTAGATTTGTACATTTGAATTTTCGTGACCAAATCGTAAGGCAGATTTTTCAGTAACTGCATGAAATAAATGTAAATGTTTATTTTATTTATTTATTTATTTATTTTTGTAAAAGCTCCTCAAATTAACAGAACATGTGTTTTATGATCTCCACATATCACTACACGCTTACAATTTACTGCTGAAAGCCAAAAATCTCTGACGCTCTTTGTGTTACTTTATTAAAGTGATGTTTCCAGAGCAGATCACTGAAGAGACGCCATCTGTTTATAGTTTAGAGCCCAGATTTGGGGAAAAACGGGTCGACTTTCAGTAGAAAAACAAACTGAGTTCAGCTTCTTTTATTATAAGGGTTTAAAATTACATCACCATCTATTAGACTGGAGAGAAGAGCTACAGCCTCATACGACGCCCAGCTTCTGAATGGAGCTTATGGAATATGAACGTTATGAGGAACATGACGAAGTGTGCTTTGGATCCAAGGAGTTTAAGAGGCTGCATCTGTTGTTTTAATCCTGTTTTTGATTTCTATTCCACGTGTTTTTCGTTTTAATTTGAATTGTCTGTGTATTTTCTCATTTGTAAAGCACTTTGAGTGAACACAGTGTAGGAAGGATGCTCTGTAAATAAACTTGCCTTGCCTTCATTTCATATTCATACTGAAACTGCACATGCTGCTGTTTATTATCCAGACGTTTCGTATTTTTTTACCACATTGCTGTGTGTATGTGCAGTATTGGAGTATTGGAGCTGCTTATATGGGACACAAGTGCGAAGAAGTGCTGATTAACAAACACACATGCAGGCAGGTCCTCAGAAAAGGGTAAATGAGATGTGTACCAAACACAGGAAGAGGAAATGACAGACTGTCCAAACAAAGCCAGACACATGTCTGTCCAGTGTGGAACACAAACACACGTGGTCCACCAATCAGATTACACAGTTCTCCACTGACTCTGATCTCACGCTTAGCCAGAAAGGAAAACAGAGGCCAGTGTGAGAAGGACGAGAGACAATTTCCCCTTACTAGCAGAGGTTACAGTCACAGTGCAGTGGAAAGCTGCAGATTTACAGTATGAAGCCTGCAGCTCACCATACAGTTCCTATTCAATAACTGTACGACAAATATATTAGATTCTGTAGCTGCAACGACAGCTCTATGGTGAAAGTATTACATTCTGAGGCGACAGTGTTACAGTCTGAAGTGACAGTGTTACTGTCTGAAGCAGCAGTGTTACAGTCTGAAGTGGCAGTGTTACTGTCTGAAGTGACAGTGTTACAGTCTGAAGTGACAGTGTTACATTCTGAAGCGACAGTGTTACTGTCTGAAGTGACAGTGTTACATTCTGAAGTGGCAGTGTTACTGTGTGAAGTGACAGTGTTACAGTCTGAAGTGGCAGTGTTACAGTCTGAAGCGGCAGTGTTACTGTCTGAAGTGACAGTGTTACATTCTGAAGTGGCAGTGTTACATTCTGAAGTGACAGTGTTACTGTCTGAAGTGGCAGTGTTACTGTCTGAAGTGACAGTGTTACAGTCTGAAGTGACAGTGTTACATTCTGAAGTGACAGTGTTACAGTCTGAAGCGACAGTGTTACAGTCTGAAGCGACAGTGTTACTGTCTGAAGCGACAGTGTTACTGTCTGAAGTGACAGTGTTACATTCTGAAGTGGCAGTGTTACATTCTGAAGTGACAGTGTTACTGTCTGAAGTGGCAGTGTTACTGTCTGAAGTGACAGTGTTACATTCTGAAGTGACAGTGTTACAGTCTGAAGTGGCAGTGTTACAGTCTGAAGTGACAGTGTTACATTCTGAAGTGACAGTGTTACAGTCTGAAGCGACAGTGTTACAGTCAGAAGCAGCAGTCCTACAGTTTTTGTTTCTCACACTCCAGTGTCTACAGATGTAGTTACACCGAAATGAAGTTTAAATACACATAAATGTATTTGAACATGTAAATCAGTGTAATGGATTGATGTGGTTAATCATTGTTCACCAATCTTTTCACCAGTACAGCGCTGACCACTGCTCTCCCTGTGTTTGTGTTCAGTGCTGCCGGCACGTCACATGTCTTTTGGTATTCCAGTCTCAGGCACCAACCTGGCCTTCGTGGTGCTGGGCGGAACCTCTCTGACTGCCGCCCTTGTCTATGTAAGTCTATCACTCCATCCATCCATCTCTCTGTCCAGCTTTAAAGCAGTTGTTTGGTGAAAATTTTCCTCCTTTAAGTAAAAAAATTTCCTTATTTAGTAAAGACAAAATTTCTATATAAAACCAGGAACACTCAAAAAGTTAAAGAGTTCTTTTCATGGTGAAAAGGCTTTTCAGGTTGATGGGAAAATGTGCTTTATTTGGTTCTATATAGCATCAGAAATGTTTCTGCTATTGTTACGATGGTTAAAATAGAAGAACCCTTTTTGCGCCCGCCCCCTGGGCCACGAGGGCCTGCCGCCATCGGGGCCTGAACACAGAACGGTGACGAACTGAGGGACGAGAGTTATGCGAGTGACGGTGGGAGGAGAGGTGACGGTGCTGGCCACTAGAGGCACGAGGGCAAAGAGCGAGTTCCGAGTTCTGCTTCGTGTGGCTACCACCATCGTCGTCTTCCTCCCGCTGTCACTCTCATCCCTCGGAGGAGCTCGGGCTTTGCGCTCCGACCCCCAGGCACTCGCAGCTCTCTCTCCGCCGTCCTCGCTGGGGTTCGTCACTGCATCTCTGGCTTTAGTCACACATTTTGGACGATGCTAAGTAGTGCTAACAAGACTTGTTAGCCACATTAGCCTCGTAGCTCCAGTGTAGTGCCAAAGAAGCACCAAATCTGTCCTGGTTGTCTTGGCCGATTGGCACAGGCACTGGAATTTTAATCAGTATGTCGCTGCTGTTGGAAGAAAACCTGGAATCTCCATTTTTGTCATTTTTCAGTTTTTGACATCCTCTGAAAGAACCTGTCGGCCTTTATGTTGTGTGTAAATTTCATGAAGAAAGGAGCAAAAGAAACGGCACAAAATTACTTGGAAAGACGTCTGGTTCCATTGACTCACATTAGAAGGAAAGCATGTTTTTTCCTTTTCCTGTAAAGTTACCGTTTTGGAGATATGCATGATTTGAATGGTGACGTCACACAAAATGATTCGCCTTTTTTCAGATTCGATTTATTGATCATTTACATCAAACAGAGCTGAAACGTGCCGCACGTCGACCGTATACCCACATCACTGACACCTGGTTTCCCTGCTCGCTGTTTTTCTGGATGTCAGGCATCCAACTTCAAGAGGCTGGTATTGGCTTCCTATTCGAATTTTCCCGTTCCACCTTAAACTGCTGCACCGTTTAAGGTGGAACCAGACGCCGGCCTGGCAGAGCGAGTTATTTAGTTAGTTATTTATTTGCGCTCACAGTTAAAGTTTGCGCTGCTGTTTTTCGACTGATTTCTTGGATTTTTCTCCCTTATAAACGACAACTTTCGGTCCTCAATAAACCGACAGTCTTCATTCTATTTTCACTTTACTTTAATCATCCTTCCTTCCTTCCGCAGGCGTATAAGACGGTGCACTCGGACAGCATGAGATACGGCAACCGCATCTCCGACATCGAGGCCAGATTTCAGAGTAAGTCCTGAAATTTATGTTCTAGTTCCTGTAGGGGGCGCAGTACCGTGCACCGTACCCCTACTGTCTGGACTGTGTAACTGCAACAGCACAACATTTATAGAACATCTAAAATTAAAGATGAAACTATGAAGTCGGGACGAGTTCCGTGTCTTCCGTTTCCTCGTTTAGCTTTACACTGGAGCTACCAGGCTAATGTAGCTAACAGGGAATAGCATTATCATTGGCCTGTCTGTTTAGCAGCTGTGCTAACGAGCGTTCCTCTGTTCTCCTCGCAGGTCAGGAGGAAGGTGAGTGGAGCTCATGCTGTGTTCAGGTGCTCATGGGAAGGTTGTCTGTACCGGATGGTCCACTAGTACATTCAACTTCACTCCGTTCGGTCTCTTTTGCCCAAATTCAGCTCATTTTATAACTCAAATTACGCTAAATATGTCATTTGCGTCTGATAACTGGTGTCCGTTCATCGGCCTCTCTGACTGAACAGCTTCCCTCTGCCCCTGCAGTTGTGACATCAGAAGCTCCAGCGGGTGACTCCGCCCCCGTTGCCGAAGTGACAGCGCCGCATGCAGTAACCCTAACTGAAAAAGTATCGGAAGGTCCAGAGCCAGCGGAAGAAGAGTTACCTGTTGCCGAGGCAGCCGTTGTCATAGCAACAGAACCAGCCCCAGACGCTGGAGATGCTGTTGAGTCCATGGTTGCCATGGTGATGATGGAGGCAGCAGCCCAGGAAACAGAAGCAGCCGTTGCAGAGGCAAATGAGCCTGCCTTACCTGTTGCTGCGGAGATCACTGCCGTGGAGACCGCGGTGACCGTCGCCGAGACAACGGCTGAGCCGTCTGCTGTAAAAGAAACCCCGGATGCCCAGACCTTCTCAGAGTATTGATCAGCAGCGAAGTTAATGTGTTATTTACATTTTCATTTGGAGAAATTAATGGTGCAGATCTGCTCTTTCCCAGAAAGCTGCTGTAGGGTGAATGGGCGGGGCTAAACTGCTTTAGGCTAAATGGGCGGGGTTAAACTGCTGTATGATGAATGGGCGGGGCTAAACTGCTTTAGGCTAAATGGGTGGGGTTAAACTACTCTAGGCTGATTAGGTGGGGGTAAACTGATGCATGCTGAATGGGCGGGGCTAAACTGGTGTAGGCTGAATGGGCGGGGCTAAACTGGTGTAGGCTGCCAGCGACTATTCTCAGTGTTGACGCTGAAATATTTCACACAGGAACTTTCATACTTTTCATCCCTTGCTCTGTCCTACACTATATGCTCAAAAAGATGGTTCTTCAAGGGTTCTTTAGTAAAGAAAACGGTCCTGTATAGAACCCTGAACACTCAAAGAATCCTTGATTAAAGGGGCTTTTTGCATCATCAAATAGTTCTATGTAGCACCCAGAAGGGTTCTTCTACTGATACAAGCTTGACATCTAAACATTAGCAGAGCCCTTTTTTCAGTAAGGTTCCAAGGTACGGAACCATCTGCAGCACATTCTCCATAATTCTGAAGAACCATTTCACCATGCAATGAGTGTTTACTTTAGCAAAGAACCTCTGAAGAACCGTCTTTTTCAAGGGTGTGTGCAAACTGGAACTACCCAGCGTAGACTCCTGCTACAAACTTAAAAATGCAATATTTTTATTGTCGTTTTTTCCCGGTCGGTTTTCCAGGCTTGAAACTCTTTCCCAAACACAGTCTGAATGCTGTCGAGGATAAACAAACATAGCGTGCACTTGATCCGAGCGAGTGATGAGGCCTGTCTGTATAACTGTCTCACTGCTCCGCTGCTCAAACGCTGAATGTGTGTTCGAGCTGTAGCGCTCACTCACACCGAGCAGAGGCAGCATCAGCGAATTAGACCTCACTTTGTCTTTTTTTTGTTACAAATGTAAAATCTCGGTGGGAAATGTGTTCATTTTAGTATAAACTACTACAACGTTTCATCAACCATCATCTAAAACACTCGCATCAGAATTTTCAGAGGAGCTGATTGTTTAAAAACCTTCTAATAAAGTTTTTCTCGACTCTCGCAACTTATTTCTTTATTTTCACATGATTTCCATCACACTTGCTTCATGTTGCCTAGGGAAATGTTTTAGCTCCCTTAAGGGGGAATTTCACTGATTCCCGCATATTCAAATGGTTCAGCTGTAATCAGAGCCGTTCAGAGCGGTTTGGTGTGAAACTCTCTGTTCTAGATCCAGAACCGTCCACAGTGGTGGTGATGGGAACCAGACGTCCCTCTAAAAGCTCCTCACAGAAAGTTCCTACATGAACTGGTTCTGAATTCACTGCCTGATGACTGAGATGCTGTTTTATGAGAGTTTAGAGAACTTCAACTCCATTCATGGTGGAGGGAGACATGCAGGGCGCTGTGCAGCAAAATAGTCCCCAAAGAAAACTCATTATTCCAGATTTTCCACTATTTTCCATCATCAACATTCCATATAAGCTCAGAAGACTTGTGTAGGTTCACAGTCAAACCTGAAGTCTTCACAGTAAAGTCTATATTTAATCCCTTGAGCTCAGTTTGACCCCAGTAACTTAGACCTCCGGGAAATCTAAAATATCAAAGGTTCCACATTTGGTGTGAACTGGAAGTGGTTCTCACACTAATACAGGTGATTTTACACTTTTAAAAATCTGGTTCTTCAGATTGATGGAGAATGTGTTGTATACGGTTCTATGTAGCACCAAAAAGGGTCTGCTATTGTGACGCCAGGCTTTTATACAACAGAAGAACCCTTTTGGGTGCTATATAGAACCATAAACAGCACATTCTCCATCAACCTGAGGAACCATTTCATCATTAAGCATTTAGATGGTTCTTTCAGTGTTCTTTTTACTAAAGAACCCTTTGAAGAACCATCTTTTGTCATCTCCAATAGGAAAAGCCATTAAATATGAAGCAACGTTAAACATTCAGTGACAATGACAATTTGGCTGACCTTGCAGATTGGTTTAAGTCTAACTCTAACTTTAAATTTAAGTCTAACTAACTTTAAATTTAAGTCTAACTAACTTTAAATTTAAGTCTAACTAACTTTAAATTTAAGTCTAACTAACTTTAAATTTAAATTTCACTCTAACTTTATCCGTATCTAAACACAGCACTGTTTGGAACAAGGTTACAAAATGGCCGCAGCCGTTAGCGCCTCTCTAGGCGCCCTAGGTAGGGAGTGTGTATGCGGATTGGGGCGCGCTCACTCGCTTTCGGCGCAGGGCAGTGACGTCACCCCGCCTGCGCGTCTCCGTGTTTAGGAGCCGAGGAGTTGAGCTGGTTTCTCTTCGTTACACAGAGCAGAGAGGAGCTCGTTTCGGGCTCGGTTCGGCCTCGGCGCCGAGGCAGTGGAGGCGGTGAAGGCAGCGAGGCGTTAGTGAGACACAGCCCGCAGCGCTGCAGCTTCGCCCGCGGCTCCGACAGCAGCGACCCGCTGACACACCGAGCTGTGCTGAAGCGCCGGTGTCGGACCCGCAGGTGAAGTCACTCCTGCGCACTCCTACATCACCCCACAGCTACATCACCCCACAGCTGGAGAACCAGCTGCGGAGCTCCGCTCTGCGCGCGCGGACATGGACCTGCAACCGGGGGGTTCTAGCTAACAGCTGTAGCCGCAATGCTAATGTCAACCCGCCGCGGTGTAGAGCGGGTTTAGCCGCGTCGGAGGCGTTTATTGTTTTGTCTTGGCTCTGAAAGCGCTTACAGGTGTTCTTACAGTATATTTGAGGTTTATTAGTGTTTTTTCAGGATTAATCGCTTTTACAATGTTTTTGTCGAGTTTCCACCCGCTGTAGTGCAGTTTAAACGCACTTTAGTGTTTATTGCATTTCTCTGTCTGGTTTAAACGCATTTGCAGTGTTTATTAGTGTGTTTCAGGTTTAATGTAGTGTCTTCTTTCAGGCTTAAACATGTTTACAGTGTTTTTTATGGTGTTTCTCAGATTTAAATGCATTGACAGTGTTTATTACAGCTTGTGGACTTTTTGGCTGGAGAATTCCAGGGCTAGTGGACTTTAGGGCTGGAGAACTTTAGGACTTTGGGGACTATTTTGCCGCACAGCGCCCTGCATGTCTCCCTCCACCATGAATGGAGTTGAAGTTCTCTAAACTCTCATAAAACAGCGTCTCAGTCATCAGGCAGTGAATTCAGAACCAGTTCATGTAGGAACTTTCTGTGAGGAGCTTTTAGAGGGACGTCTGGTTCCCATCACCACCACTGGGAACGGTTCTGGGTCTAGAGCAAAGCGTTTCACATCAAACAGCTCTGAACGGCTCTGTTTATGTCTGAACTGTTTAGTTATGCAGAACCGTTTTTTGATTGGTTGTATCTGTGTATCTGCAGTTCCGGCGGTTTCCACTGTGTGTCAGTAGTCATGACGTCGGTGGTACTGGTGGACAGTGGAGGACGAGTGGTGGAGTACATCACTGCAGTGGACGATTTACAGCAGGTAAACCACAACTCACAGCATATCTAGAACAGTAGAACCCAGTTCTACAAGCCCAGTGTGTAATGCCAGCCAATCAGCTCTCAGTAGCAGTAAATCTAACCAATCAGCTCCCAGCAGCAGTAACTCTAACCAATCAGCTCTCAGTAGCAGTAACTCTAACCAATCAGCTCTCAGTAGTAGTAACTCTAACCAATCAGCTCTCAGTAGCAGTAACTCTAACCAATCAGCTCCCAGCAGCAGTAACTCTAACCAATCAGCTCCCAGCAGCAGTAACTCTAACCAATCAGCTCTCAGTAGCAGTAACTCTAACCAATCAGCTCTCAGTAGCAGTAACACTAACCAATCAGCTCTCAGTAGCAGTAACACTAACCAATCAGCTCTCACTATCAGTAACACTAACCAATCAGCTCTCAGTAGCAGTAACTCTAACCAATCAGCTCCCAGCAGCAGTAACTCTAACCAATCAGCTCCCAGCAGCAGTAACTCTAACCAATCAGCTCTCAGTAGCAGTAACTCTAACCAATCAGCTCTCAGTAGCAGTAACTCTAACCAATCAGCTCTCAGTAGCAGTAACACTAACCAATCAGCTCTCAGTAGCAGTAACACTAACCAATCAGCTCTCACTATCAGTAACACTAACCAATCAGCTCTCAGTAGCAGTAACTCTAACCAATCAGCTCCCAGCAGCAGTAACTCTAACCAATCAGCTCCCAGCAGCAGTAACTCTAACCAATCAGCTCCCAGCAGCAGTAACTCTAACCAATCAGCTCCCAGCAGCAGTAACTCTAACCAATCAGCTCCCAGCAGCAGTAACTCTAACCAATCAGCTCTCACTATCAGTAACTCTAACCAATCAGCTCTCAGTAGCAGTAACACTAACCAATCAGCTCTCACTATCAGTAACTCTAACCAATCAGCTCTCACTATCAGTAACACTAACCAATCAGCTCTCACTATCAGTAACTCTAACCAATCAGCTCCCAGCAGCAGTAAATCTAACCAATCAGCTCTCAGTAGCAGTAACTCTAACCAATCAGCTCCCAGCAGCAGTAATACTAACCAATCAGCTCTCAGTAGCAGTAACTCTAACCAATCAGCTCCCAGCAGCAGTAACTCTAACCAATCACCTCTCAGTAGCAGTAACACTAACCAATCAGCTCCCAGCAGCAGTAAATCTAACCAATCAGCTCCCAGCAGCAGTAAATCTAACCAATCAGCTCCCAGCAGCAGTAAATCTAACCAATCAGCTCTCAGTAGCAGTAACTCTAACCAATCAGCTCCCAGCAGCAGTAATACTAACCAATCAGCTCTCAGTAGCAGTAACACTAACCAATCAGCTCTCAGCAGCAGTAACTCTAACCAATCAGCTCTCAGCAGCAGTAACGCTAACCAATCAGCTCTCAGCAGCAGTAACGCTAACCAATCACCTCTCAGTAGCAGTAACTCTAACCAATCAGCTCTCACTATCAGTAACTCTAACCAATCAGCTCTCAGTAGCAGTAAAGCTAACCAATCAGCTCTCACTACCAGTAACTCTAACCAATCAGCTCCCAGCAGCAGTAACTCTAACCAATCAGCTCCCAGCAGCAGTAACTCTAACCAATCAGCTCTCAGTAGCAGTAACTCTAACCAATCAGCTCCCAGCAGCAGTAACACTAACCAATCAGCTCTCAGCAGCAGTAACACTAACCAATCAGCTCCCAGCAGCAGTAACACTAACCAATCAGCTCCCAGCAGCAGTAACTCTAACCAATCAGCTCCCAGCAGCAGTAACTCTAACCAATCAGCTCCCAGCAGCAGTAACACTAACCAATCAGCTCCCAGCAGCAGTAACTCTAACCAATCAGCTCCCAGCAGCAGTAACTCTAACCAATCAGCTCCCAGCAGCAGTAACTCTAACCAATCAGCTCCCAGCAGCAGTAACTCTAACCAATCAGCTCCCAGCAGCAGTAACTCTAACCAATCAGCTCCCAGCAGCAGTAACTCTAACCAATCAGCTCCCAGCAGCAGTAATGCTGACGGGTCGTTTATTCTGATGTTGTGTGGGTCTCAGTAGCAGTGCTAACGTTCCCGCTCTCTCTCAGATGCAGGGTGTGGGCGAGTTCCCGGCCGTGGCGGTGGAGCAGCTGGACGACGGGGTGGACGCTGAGGTGCTGGTCTATGATGACGCAGAGCTGATGCAGGATGTAGCCGAGGAGCAGGAAGTGGAGACGGAGACGGTGGAGACAGGTAACTCGCACAGACACACCTGCGGCCCCGTTATCGGCTCACCTGCGGAGTCCACGCACCTCGGAGTCTCTCCGTTAAACGTCTGACGTCCAGTCGGCTGGTATTACCGTCATCCCTCAATAGAGCCACTGACGTGGTGGTGGTGTGTTAGTGTGTGTTGTGCTGGTCTGAGTGGATCAGACACAGCAGCCGATGAGCTGTTGTCTCTGACTTGACATCTACGAGGTGGGCCGACGAGGTAGATGTGTCTAATAGAGTGGACAGTGAGTGGACCGGGCCGGAGTGCTTCATTATAAATCACAATGAAGTGCTTGTTTTATTCGCTCAGTGGGCCGTAGCCCAGCGTCAGGGGTGGGGTTCAGACCCCAGGTGTGGTCAGCAGGAGGGATATTACCGAACTGATCCGCTCCACGCTGCAGCTGATGCTTGTGCACTCGCAGGTCAAAGCGGCCCGAATCCGATCTTTTTCCTCATGTGTGACTCAGCTGTGTGTCTGCTCGTCAGAGTGAACAGGTAAAGACACTGAATCTGACTTTTTCCGTTCCGATTTGAGCCGCTTTCACATGTGGGACTGAAATCCGATCCGTATCCAATCTGCGGCAACGTGTCTCAGTCTGAACAGCCAGATCGGAACTCGTGACCAACTCGAGTCCAACTGGACATCCGTCTTCATTTCACGCTGCTGAGACTCAAAAACACTCAGGCTGATGTTTCTGTACCAAAATTAGAGACTCGTCGCAGTCGCTCACGAAACAGCCGAAGGCCGGAGGAGGCCGAGCGTGGCCGGAGGAGCCCGAGCGTGGCCGGAGGAACCCGAGGCTTCGGCGCCACTGACCGGTTTAAAGAATCTGAGGATGCGAGCCAAAGAGGTGGCCGTGGCCGAATAACGAGCCCTTTTTATGGTGAACTGGAACACACTGTGGGTGCTGAGTCCAGCTGTCGGTCAGGGAAGCTGCATCATCGCTCCTGCGGTGCTGGTGAAGATTAAACTGAAGCTCCAGGATCAACAACGAGGCCGTCATGACTTTACGTCCGGACAAGCCGCGGGGAGTCTGCGCTTTAGCGCCTGCGGGCCGGTTTAGGACCTCAGTGTCGCTGCTGGACTGAGAATAGTCCACCAACCAAAAATACCCAGCCAGCAGCGTCCGGTGGGCGGCGGCGGGTGGGCGGCATCCTGTGGGCGGCGTCCTGTGGGCAGCGTCCACAGCGTTTAAAAACTCCAGCAGCACTGCTGTGTCTGATCCACTCAGACCAGCACAACACACACTAACACACCACCACCACGTCAGTGGTCATGAAATTTTGACACAGTAAACAGCATTAAAAATAGTTCAGTCCGGCTCTGGAGGGTCTTCAGGTGCGGAGGAGTGTCGCAGGGATGAGTCGCGCTTTTATTTTGCCCATTTTAAAAAATAATAAAAGTTCTTTGCTGTTCCTGTGGGTTAATATGGGGACATGTGTTTGTGTGTATTTCTGACACTGATATGGATAAAATAAAAGCATAAATGATGATGATGATGATGATGATGATGATTATTATTATTGTTACTATCATTATTTTCATTAGAATTATATTTATTATTATTATTATTATTATTGTTGTTATTTTATAATATAATAATAATTATTTTATTATTGTTGTTATTTTTATTATTATTCTTACACCCCA
This sequence comes from Pygocentrus nattereri, assembly GCF_015220715.1. Lineage (NCBI taxonomy): Eukaryota > Metazoa > Chordata > Actinopteri > Characiformes > Serrasalmidae > Pygocentrus > Pygocentrus nattereri. The sequence continues at coordinate 8,390,930 of NC_051232.1, forward strand.
GAGCAGTTTTCTATATTTAATGTTTAATAATGATTTTATTTAATATATTAACGGTATAATGTAATGCTTTAATGATAAAAGGGCAGAAATATTACTATTAAAATTATCATTGTTACATTTTTTTCCAGCACATTTTATTTATTAAAAAGAGGGTAGGGCTGGGGAGGGGCTGTGACGTCACATGTGGAGGGATTTCACTTTTTTCTTTTTTATTTATTTATTCATTCATTATTATTTATTTATTTTTGGCTACTGTTTAGATCCCTTCATGCTGGAATGACGTCAGCGGGGGGAAGTAAGGTGGGCAAAGGGGTGGGTGGGGGCGGCACCTGAGGGCGGGGTGTAAAAAACGGGGGCGGGACTTCCTGTCCCGGCGGAAGAATCTCCGGTAGTGCTGCGGCTCCTCTCCGGATCATGGCGTTGCACGAGGGAACCGAGAACCAGCTGGACCTGCTGATCCGGGCAGGTAGAGCGCGCGAATCACGGGGCAGTAACGCGGGGCAGAGGGGGCAGTAGCCGGGCGTAAGAGGGGCAGGCGGAGGGAGCGGAGCGGGGGGAGCAGCGGAGGGCGGTCAGGAGGAGAGTAACGGGACACGGCGCGCGCGCGCGCGCGGCGTATTAGTGCTGGTGTTATTATTGTTGTTGTGGTTTATTAGTGCGTGCTCGTGCAAAGTGCACGAGGTGGTGAGTCGTGCACGCGGCAAGCGCGTGCATGTATGTGCGTGCGTGTGCATATGTGTTTTGGAAGGAGGCTCGAGCCTGACCAGGAAGCGGAAGGAAGGACGCCGCTGGCCACCTTCTCGCCCGAACTCTCCGGTCCACCTTAAACGGTGCAGCAGCTGCGTTATAACGCTCGGGGCGCCCGAACGTTACTGCTGCGGCATTTAAGGTGGAGCGGGGAGTTCGGGCGAGAAGGTGGCGAGCGGCGTCCTTCCGCTGCAGACAGCGTGGCACTCGGCGGAAGGCGAAGCGAAGCCCCGCGGAGTTGAATAAGTCGGACGTTTAGCGAGTTTAAAGCGCGAGATCTCCAATTAGAGCCGAGCGCGTCTGTTTACTGTGATCAGGGGCGTTTAGCGGTCGCTGCCCGCGCCTGTAAACACGCCTGGCCGCTTTATCGCGGCTCTGGCCCGCCTAGTCGGACACTCCGGCCGATACCCGGTCCGGTCCGGCAGATACCCGGTCCGCTCCGGTTCGGTTCGGTCCGTTTCGGTCGCTTTATTGACCGTTAATCAGATTTTATAAATCGGTTTTCGTGGCGGAAGTGTGTGTTATTCTCCCCACACCGATGTGATTGACGCGCGCGTCAGCCAATCAGAGCCGCGATGTACGTGGAGGCGTCGGGGGCGGCCAATGGGAGCACGGGGCAGGGAGGCGGGGCGGCCAATCGGAGCGAGGGAGGGCGGGGTTTGGAGCCAGTGGAGGGAAAAAGGAGTGTAAACACGGAAGCGCAGACCCGTTATTCACACTTACACACACTTAGGCACTTTTATTCACTTCTCTGACAGATTTTAGGCCTTTTAGTTAATTTAATCGAATTTAATCGATTTAATTATACGAGAGGTTTTAAACCCGTTTTAGATGAATCTCAATGATCTGAACAAAATAACAAAAAATAAAATAAATAAAATAAAATAAAAGTCCCTGTTTTGCAGCTTTGCATTAAAACATGGCTCCATTTATTAAATGCTCGTTTTATGCCCTCAAAATGGCATAATTCACCGTTTCTAACCCCTTTTTTACGTCTAGATTACATTAGTACACGTGTAAATGTGTTCGTTGTTGTGACATCACAGTGAAATTTAAAAATGGGCTATTTTTTTGTCCATAAATGGACTGAAGACTGCGTTTTACAGCTTTAACGTTATTTATGAGAAAAAAGGAAAGGGGAGAATTTAGTTCGGGACTTACAGGATCATTCATCACTGGGAACGTTTTCGGGAATGGTTTAAATGGACGCTCAGGCTCTGGATGCCGGCCGGAGGCGTTTATATTCCGTAGTGTCAGACGTGCAGCTGCGGGAATCCTGCGGTGTTGGGTTTTCTCTGGTGTTGATAAAGATGTGTAGTCGTATTTAGTATCAAGGCTTTATTCTGTTTTTATCATCGCAGCTCGAAGGAAACATGAGGATTTGCGTTCGTGGGAACTTTCGTCTGCTTTCCGCAAAGAAGCTTTGACTGATTTTAATAAATAAGTCTGGCCTTTTGGTTGCTGTGGTTTTAAAGGAGAGCCCCACCCATTTTTCTGAATCTCTGCATCGAAATGTAAACAAAGTAGTTTAGTCTTAACTATATCCGTTTTATTTGCTGTCCATGCTACAATTCCGAGTCTTCTGAGTTTATATGGAATGTTGATGATGGAAAATAGTGGAAAATCTGGAATAATGAGTTTTCTTTGGGGACTATTTTGCCGCACAGCGCCCTGCATGTCTCCCTCCACCATGAATGGAGTTGAAGTTCTCTAAACTCTCATAAAGCAGCGTCTCCGTCATCAGGCAGTGAATTCAGAACCAGTTCATGTAGGAACTTTCTGTGAGGAGCTTTTAGAGGGACGTCTGGTTCCCATCACCACCACTGTGGACGGTTCTGGGTCTAGAACAGAGCGTTTCACACCAAACCGCTCAATTTACAATCAAAAGTGCTTAATTATGGAGAAGATTTTTGATAAACCGGTGGAGTCGTCCTTTGAGGTTAGGTGTGGTGCGGCGGTGTTTACAGAAGAGCGCTGGAGTGTCTAAACTTAGTCCCTCGTGATCACGGGCAGGCACAGATACCCAAACATGGTCAGCGGAGGGTGTAGAGGAGGAGAGAGAGACGGGAACAGGTGGAGGAGGACCCGGGGGTGGGGGGTGGGGTGGTCTGCTGCGTGTGCTTCGTAATGTGTCAGATCAGTTCGTCTGTGTTTGTCCGTCTCTGTGTGCTTTGCAGACACGACGGCGGCGAAATAAACCAGATGTTGATCTTTATTTATTTTTAGTCGTTTAGTTTTTTTTATTATTTAGTGTCCAAATTAACTCAGAAAAGGGGATGCACCTTAAATGAGTTCCACCTTAAATGAGTTCCACCTTAAGTAAGTTCTTCCTTAAATGAATTCCCCCTTAAATGAATTCCAACTTAAATAAGTTCCACCTTAACTTCCACCTTTAATGAGTTCCACCTTAAATAAGTCTAGTCAACCGTTAAAATTACGACAGTTAAGTTATTCATTAAATAATTAATTAAATAAATAAACCGAATAAAAAATAAAAGGGAATTAACGGCGAAAAACTGACCGACTCATTAAAAACGGACTAAAATCAGACCAACGGCGTCAGGCTTGGTGCTTGGCAAGGTGTGGGAACTAGATTCTAATCTGTGGCAATGACTTAGTAAGGCATGGGAACAAGATAATTATGTCAGGGCATCGATCCGATGCCGCGTTTTGAAGTTTTGACATTTTAATTGAAATAATCGTCGCGTCTCGAGGAAAAGCGAGGGACATTTTCGCTCATTTAGGCTCACGCAGGTATTTTAGTTCTGATGAATGTTTTTAAACAGATTCATTTAAATAAATATTTAAATGAGCTGTTAGGTTTGTGTCATCACTGTCGAGGAGGCTGTGGTTACCGCGGCAACGTCCAGCTGGGCTGCCGCCTGGCGGTGAGCGACGTGTATTAGTGAACCGGCGGTAAAGCCTCGTTTAAAAAACGCGATTAAAAATTTCAGCGCAGACGACTTTCACTTTTTTTCACCGTTTGTTTATTTTATTATTGCCAGGTGGTTCTTTAACTTTATGGCATCGTCTTTTAATTAATTCTGTTTTTATTCATTTTATCCTGATTTGATCTGTGATTTATTGAGTTACTGTGTTTGTTGGTGTATTAATTTAGATAGTTTCACTATTAAATTTACTGTTATTATTATTAATATTATTATTATTATTATTATTATTATTGTCATTATTAGCATTTACTGAGTTTTTACAGTCCAGTTTTTCCCTGATTTCTGTTTTGGCTTGGCTGCACTGTAAATGAGGTTCTCCCTCAGCGTAGCCCCGGTGAGATGAGGCTGCGGTGAAGCTTTGTGACGATGATTTGTGATGATTTAGGAGAATAGCGATCATCTCCGCCGCCGTTTGCAGCCCCAGTGCTGCCACCTGCTGGACCTGTTCTGAACTGCAGTGCTTATAAACTGAAACGTGAACGTTATTGCTGATGTTTTTGAGGCCGGCGCCTCTGCTGCCCTGCTGATCAGCGTATTGATCCTCTGTGTGTCTCTGTGTCAGTGGAGGCGTCGGTGCACGGAGGCTACGGCGCGAGCTGCCCCGATAAAACCATCGAAGCAGCCGAAGCTCTGCTACACATGGACTCGCCGTCCAGCTTACGAGGAGACCGCAGCCCAGGTACGCACACGCACTTCACCCGGCGCTTCTGGAGTCGATCCGTAATCTATAACGGTATTGATTAGGGGTTTTTGACTCTGTGGGACACACTGTCCTGGTCTGCAGCGACTCCCGTAATCAGCGCCGTTAGCCCCGCAGCTCCGGCGTCTCGGCTGGGGGGCTTTAGTAAACGTCATTAGTGGGAATCTGAACTTCATCACCTAAACGTGTGTTTGTGTTTGCAGAGGTGTTTGTTCCTCCGTGCGTCTCCACTCCGGAGTTCCTGCATGCTGCGATGCGTCCTGACGTCGTCACGGAGACGGTGGTGGAGGTCAGCACAGAGGAGGCGGAGCCTATGGAGGTGGTGACCCTCATACAGGAGCCGCAGGGGCTGGAGACCAGCAGGAGGAGGAAAGGTAGGAGAGAGACGGCTGTGTGTGGGGTCTGGTGGGGTGGGGTGGATGGGTGATTGATGGGGAATAGATGAGGGATTAATGTGGGATGGGTGGGGGACTGGATTCGGGGCTGGATGGGAGATGGGTGGGGGGATGGATTGGGGGGTGCATGGGGGTTTGGATTGTGGGCTGGATGGGGGGATGGATTGGGGGATGGATTGGGGGGTGCGTGGGGGGCTGGATTGGGGGATGGGTGGGGTGGTCGTGGGGGTTGAGATCACTCTGTTCGGTCACTCTGCTGCCACCTGCTGGAGGTCAGGTTTATTCAGAGTGTAGACGTCCAGATTAAAGAAGCTCTTGTTCTCTTAATGCTTTTATTTAGCGCATCTTTTATTTACTGCATTTCACTTTATTCTCATTTCCTGTCAGGCGTGCCGGAGGTGTTGGATCTCAGGTCGTCCGGCGCTTTATTTAATTTTCTCTGACGCTTTTGTTCTTCTGTGTTTGTGAGACTCATAAACCTGCCTTGCTTTACTGTAACTCACAGAAATGTTGGCTTAAATGTTGGCTAAATTGTGATTTTAATGTGTATATATATCAGTGTGTGTGTGTGTGTGTGTGTGTGTGTGTGTGTGTGTGTGTGTGTGAGTGAGAGAGCCTTCTGGGCGCCCTCTGGTGGACACATCTGGAGTCAGTGTTATTTGACAGAGACTGAACCTCAGCTTGTTTTTGTTTGTTTGTTTTTATGTTTGTCTGCTGTAGCTGGGAGAAAGCCGAAGCCCCACTCCATATCAAACGGATCCCCCGATTTGGGAATCAAGAAAAAGTCCAGAGAGGGTAAAGGTCAGTCCAAATTCACTCGGAGACTCGCCTGAGAAGGGCGGAGTTATTATGATCGGTTATAATCAGATTCTTTATAGTAGAGCATTTCGTTTTTACCCCAGAATAAAGTTTCATGTGTATTTATGATTTTGTTCGTTTGACGAAAAATGATGCACCGAGTCGTTTCCTGAAGAATCGAGTTGATTCGTTTGTGGTAAAATATTATATGATGTTATAAACGGATTTGTTGTGAATGTGATAGTTAAGCTCAGACTGGCCGTCCTGTGCTGATCTGTAGGCAGTACGTACCTGTGGGAGTTCCTGCTGGACCTGCTGCAGGATAAGAACACCTGTCCCAGGTATATAAAGTGGACTCAGAGGGAGAAGGGCATCTTTAAGCTGGTGGATTCGAAGGCCGTGTCCAAACTGTGGGGCAAACACAAGAACAAACCCGACATGAACTACGAGACGATGGGCCGTGCGCTCAGGTGAGCTTCCTCAGACGACGCTGAGAAACATCTGCTGACCAGAGCCCCTCCCTCAGAGCCCCTCCCTCAGAGCCCCTCCCTCAGAGCCCCTCCCTATAAACTCTCTCTCTCTTCCTTCTCTTTCTCTCTCGCTCTCTGTCTCTCTCTCTCAGGTATTACTATCAAAGGGGGATCCTGTCGAAGGTGGAAGGTCAGCGGTTGGTGTATCAGTTTAAGGAGATGCCGAAGGACATCGTGGTGATCGACGACGATGACGAAGATGAAGATAAGGGCGACTCCAGCTGTGAGGATTTGGCCAGCGAGGTGTCGTGTGACCGAGTGTTGACCGCCGACCTCTCAAAGACCCCCGGCATCCTGAGGGGGGCGGGGGCAGTAGTGCTGAACACCGTGTCCCACAGAGCAAACAACCCACTCACAGCCACGCCTCTTCAGCGCATAGTGACCGTCTCCACGGCAACGGATGCCTCGCAGCCGTCCCATGCCACCATTCTTTCCAACACCAGTGCGCCCAGGTACACAGAGATCTTTATTAACGTCATTATTACGAATATCGTTTACATATTAATGTATATAAAGTACAGGACAGTTCCCATTTCCACCAGAGGGGGCGACAAATCCTCATTCAGAGTAATATAACAGTTCAATTTAATATTTTGAGGAAAAGACGCCACAGAATTTGTTCTGATTGGCCTAAAGTGATGAAATTTGGTGGAATTATGCCTCAGATGAGGATTTAATAGAAACAGTTTGGGTTTTATGTTTACATTTGACTAAATACAGTTTTAATCGCAATCCAATTAAGATTTTGTACTTTTTTTTTTTAATTAAAAATCAGGAGTTGCATTTAAGGCTGAGTGATGTGGCAAAAATATCAGAGGTATTTTCATGACATATGATGCGTATCACAATATTGGCATTAATAATGTCCTATTTGAGAACTGACCCTAAAGACTGACCGACTGTTTCTGTCTTTAAATACGGACAATGTCTACAGTAGCAAATTGTTTCTCGTTTTAAGAGAATTCATTATGATGACAGTAAACTGTCATATTGCCCACCTGTAGTCTCATATAATCAGCCTGCTGAATGTAGTGTGATAGACGAGGTTTGAGCTGTTCAGAGCTGAAGGATAGTGTAAGGTTCAAATGTGCAGATGGATTTTATTCATTTGATTTATATTAAGTCATGAAATGAAAATTAAAAATGAAATTAACTTAATCAAATTTAAGTGACACACAAACCAAACAAGATTTTTAGGTGGTCAAAGTGCAGCATTATTTTATTGGCTTTCTGTTTGCTTTTTGGGAACTTGATTAAGGGACAGTCCAGCAGAAATTGTAGTTGTAACTATGTGGTTGTTATGATCTATGATGACTGACACTTTCAAAATAATAACAATAATTTTGGTTGCAAAAAGCAATAAATTATTCTAATAAAGCCACCCTGATTTTGTTTTATTATTAAATAATGACTCGAAAGCTGTGAAAAGTTGAGAAATTAATTTTTAAGAACTGGTGTCGTGAGCTCTCTCGGCCCGTCATTGTTGTCTCTGCCATGATTGTCATGGCGACAGCATCACGACGAATTGGTGAAGGTGCAGCATCTCCAGCGAAGGTCCTAAATTACTTTGATCTCCTGAATGAGAGGCTGAAGCTGTCTGTGATGCCTTCAGGGAGAAAAGGTTCTCTGTCTTTACTGATGACTATCACTGACTTTATACGTGGTTCTGGTTTTAATCCGGAGTGTTTTTGTGATCCATTCGTCTCCAGGACTGTCCGAGTTGCAATGCAAGTGCCAGTCGTCATGACGACCTCCCTGGGACAGAAGATCTCTACGGTTGCCGTGCCGTCAGCCAACCCCCCTCTCCTCACCACGGCGACGTCGCCCACCAGCATCGCCACGGCATCCGGAGGTCCCGCCCCTGCCCAAAAGGTTCTGATCCAGACGGTTCCGGCGATGGAGAACGGAGAGAAGATCACAGTGCAGCTTGCCAAGATCATCACCATCCCCACGGCGCAGCTCACGCACTGCCAGCTGCAGCCTAAAGGGGGCGCAGCAGCTCCCACCAGCTTCAGCCTGCTGGGGGCGCCGCTGGCATTGCGCTCCATCACGCCTGCCACGCAAGTGGTCAGACTAGCTGTACCTGCCCAGCCAAGCCCCGCCCCCACACTCCAGAACGCAGCCAATCAGAATCTGAGCCCCACCCACACGCTGCAGAGCGCAGCCTGTGCCAATCCAGCCCAGATTGTCCAGAACGTGGCCAATCAGAGTTCAGGCTCTGCCCAAGTAGGCACCGCCCACATGCTGCAGATCACAGCTAATCCTGCCCACACGCTGGCAACTTCCAGCTCCGCTCAAAGCTCCGCCCAGATGCGCCAGAATGTAGCCAATCAAAGTCTGGGCTCAACCCAAAACCCCACCCACGTGAGCCAGAATGCAGCCAATCAGAATCCACATACGTCCCAAAGCCCCGCCCCTTCCTCAGTTACAGTTCGGATCCAGGTCCAGCATGCGGGGGAGTCAAAAGTAGTCACAGCGCCTCCTGCTGGACACGCGACTCAACCACAGCCGGAATCCACGGCGCTGACCTCGGCGACATCTCGGCAGGACCCAGCCGGACAGGAAGTGGCAGGATCCACACAGGAAGTGCCCACGCACAGCTGAAGGTGGAGGAGAGTCATGGACCGTCGTGAATGTCGGTCAGTTCCCACCGGCCGGTCGGAGCCACAGTGCTCGCCCTAGCGTCCGGCTGGGGTGAGCGGAGCTCGGCCTGTACAGTCAGAGGTCACGCTGAGGTTAAATCGGCGAAACGGAAAAAGGGACCAAACAGAAACGCTACAGATCTTCATCGGAAACGCTGACGACACTAAACAGGATCACTACAGCGGAGACACGGCCACAAAGACTTCAAACCAAATGTGAACTTCAGAGCTCCTGTAAAAAATTTTGATACCCTGTAAAGAGATTTTTTCTCTCTTGTTTTTCTTTTCTTTTGCATTTTTTGATGCAAAACCAGCAGAAACGTTTGGACTGTCACTGTGAGGTCGGAGCTCCGGGCGCCGCGAGTGACAGGAACTGTGACAGGGAAAAGGAGGGAAAGAATGGAAGAGAGAGAGAGTGAGAGAGAATGAGAGAGAGAGGGATTTAGACAAGCAGACGGTTGTACATATTAACTCTGCAGATAAACTGACTCAGCCTTTGGACTGTTCATATATCAGACTTTCTTTACTTTTCGTTTTCACAACTTATGAAGCTTTTTATGTTGAAGGGATAGTCCAGCAAAAAATCTAATTTGCATTTTCCCCCTTACTTTATTATCCATGATGACAAACTTCTCTTTTACCATGAAGCAAGCGCTGATCGGAAGTTCAGTTAGTACATTTAATAGAACAAAACCAGTTTTGGTTGCAGATGAATGTGTGCAGTTATTTTAATGTCTCTGCCCTGAACTTCGTCGCTTCCAATAATTACTAGGAAGCTGCAAAAGAAAATCAACAATGTAAATTTTATGAAGGTCAATATTTAGAGTATTGTGAACTTTAAGAATGAAGTTCTGGTAAAATTAAATTCTAATGAAAGAAATATTCTGCACTTCCTATAAAAATAACAATCGGAATAAAATTTGAAGTTAATGTCTTAAATTCATCAAATTTGATGAGTAATCAAATCTTGACAATTATTTAAATATATAATTGCAGCATAAAACTCAACATGTTAGCAACCACCTGGGACACCATAGCTATGGCCTAGCAACTCTTAAACAACCACCTGGGATACCATAGCTATGGTCAAGGTACACCTTAGCAACCACCTGGGATACCATATCACTGGCCAAGCAACACCTTAGCAACCACCTGGGATACCATAGCTATGGTCAAGGTACACCTTAGCAACCATCTGGGATACCATAGCAGTGGCCAAGCAACACCTTAGCAACCACCTGAGATACCGTAGCAATGGCCAAGCAACACCTTAGCAGCCACCTGGGATACCACACACTCTGTCCTAGACAAGCTCTGTCAAGCCAACCTATAGCAACTCAGAATCCTTATAACACAACAATAACAAAATATTTAAGAACATTGAGTTCAGTTTAAATCTAGTTTTTGATGTAAATAAACAACAATGATTAAAAAATAATTCCAAACTTCTTGACATTCTAAAATTCGAGGAAAAGACAAAAATCCAGTGTTCCAGGTGGTTGCTAACGTGCTAAGCTATACTAATGTACTTTAATCGATGTTTACGGATTACAGTGAGTCATACAGCATCAGAAATCGCTTAAGCAGGTTTATTAGCGATACTGAACACCACCACGCGGAGGTGGTGACGCCTGAAACAAGTATGTGGCGTTAGCATCATGCTAATCGCACGCCACATTATCCTCGTAGCTTTGGTGCTAAAGCCCGTCCTGGATGTCTGAAGTGGGGGGTAAACTGTACGCTTGTTTTTTAGCTGAACTGTCGCTTTAAGCAAGAGTATTTTTAGCACGTTGTACCAGGCGCAGTATTACTGGCTAACGGGCAGCGGCGGGATTCGTAGTTTGTATGTTTGTAGCTGTTTGTGTGAGAACGGTCAGGATTCGCCCGATCCCACGGCAATGGTTTCAGGAAACGGTCACCGACTGCCCACCACTCTTCTCTGCACTTCGCTTATTCTTAGTCACCGAAGAGGGAGAACCAGATGTTTGTGTTCAGAATGAACTAGTTTGTATATTCAACATTTGAAGTATATTCTATTTTGTTGTACTCTTGTTTCAAAGTGTATTCAAGTAGATTTTACTGAAATATTAAAAAACTGAATCTTGAATCAGTCGTGTTTCACGGTGTGTTTCTGCTACTGTTTTTATCGTTGGGGCTTTGCGATGCACAATTTTATTTAATGTAGTTAGATTTTTATTATTCTTTTCTGATGAATTTTCATCCATCAACCCTGTTCGACCAGCAGTTTTGACTGATCTGGAGTCCATGTGCTGTTTCCACATAGCAGCTGTTTGAAATTGTGCTAAGTGAATTTGTCCCAACGGTAGAAGTAAACTAGCAATGGCATAGCAACCACCTGACATACCATAGTGACCACCTATTGTCACAAATACATTGTAACGCTGTAGAAACCACCTGACATACCATAATAACCATCTACTGTCGCATCTGCATTGTAACGCTGTAGCAGCAATTTGACATACCATGGTAACCACCTACCATCACAACTACATTATGCTATAGTAACCTACCATTGCAACATTGTTATGCTGTAGCAAACACCTGACACACAATTGTAACCACCTACCGTCCAGCTGCTTTGTAATGCTGTAGCAACCATCTGACATACCATAGTAACCACCTAGAGTTCTGTAGCAACCACAACACAAGGCCCTAGCAACTACCTGACATACCATAGTAACCACCTACCATCGCAACGCCATTGTAATACTAGCAGCCATCTGACATACCATAGTAACCACCTAGAGAACTGCAGCAACTACAGCGTAAGGCCCTAGCTACCATCTGACATACCATAGTAACCACCTAGTGTACTGCAGCAACCACAGTGTAACACCCTAGCAACCATCTGACAAACCATAGTAACCACCTAGAGTACTGTAGCAACCACGGTGTAATGCCCTAGCAACCGCCTGACATACCATAGTAACCACCTAAAACACTGTAGCATCCACAGTGTATCGCCATCGCAACCACCTGACTTCCCAGAGTCTTCAAATTTTGACTTACCATTATTAAAATGTAAGAATTCTAAATATTAGTAATACATTTCTAATGAAATTACAACCCACATTCTAATAACGTTCATATGCAGAATTAAATCCAATCTAATTTATATCCTAATATTCTTGAATCAGAATGATGTTTTAATGAAACGAATACCCCAAATTCAGCAAATTTGAAGTGATGATAAAATCTTAACTCGATAGTTATTTTAGATAGTGTGTGTATGTGCTGTGAGTGTGGATAGCGTGGTGTGTTTATACAGCGAGAGTGTGTATATGTGTGTATACAGTGTGTGTGTGGTGTGTGTGGTGCACCGTTCACTGATATGAACCGACATGCTGTCAGCCACTGCGCTGTTCACCGATCTGCTGTCAGCCACTGCGCTGTTCACCGATATGCTGTCAGCCACTGCGCTGTTCACCGATATGCTGTCCGCCACTGCGCTGTTCACCGATATGCTGTCAATCCACTGCGCTGTTCACCGATATGCTGTCAGCCACTGCGCTGTTCACCGATATGCTGTCCGCCACTGCGCTGTTCACCGATATGCTGTCCGCCACTGCGCTGTTCACCGATATGCTGTCAGTCACTGCGCTGTTCACCGATATGCTGTCAGTCACTGCGCTGTTCACCGATATGCTGTCAGCCACTGCGCTGTTCACCGATATGCTGTCCGCCACTGCGCTGTTCACCGATATGCTGTCCGCCACTGCGCTGTTCACCGATATGCTGTCAGTCACTGCGCTGTTCACCGATATGCTGTCAGTCACTGCGCTGTTCACCGATATGCTGTCCGCCACTGCGCTGTTCACCGATATGCTGTCAGTCACTGCGCTGTTCACCGATATGCTGTCAGCCACTGCGCTGTTCACCGATATGCTGTCCGCCACTGCGCTGTTCACCGATATGCTGTCAGCCACTGCGCTGTTCACCGATCTGCTGTCAGCCACTGCGCTGTTCACCGATCTGCTGTCCGCCACTGCGCTGTTCACCGATATGCTGTCCGCCACTGCGCTGTTCACCGATATGCTGTCAGTCACTGCGCTGTTCACCGATATGCTGTCAGCCACTGCGCTGTTCACCGATATGCTGTCCGCCACTGCGCTGTTCACCGATATGCTGTCAGCCACTGCGCTGTTCACCGATATGCTGTCTGCCACTGCGCTGTTCACCGATATGCTGTCCGCCACTGCGCTGTTCACCGATATGCTGTCAGTCACTGCGCTGTTCACCGATATGCAGTCAGTCACTGCGCTGTTCACCGATATGCTGTCCGCCACTGCGCTGTTCACCGATATGCTGTCAGTCACTGCGCTGTTCACCGATATGCTGTCAGTCACTGCGCTGTTCACCGATATGCTGTCAGTCACTGCGCTGTTCACCGATATGCAGTCAGTCACTGCGCTGTTCACCGATCTGCTGTCAGCCACTGCGCTGTTCACCGATCTGCTGTCAGCCACTGCGCTGTTCACCGATATGCTGTCCGCCACTGCGCTGTTCACCGATATGCTGTCAGCCACTGCGCTGTTCACCGATATGCTGTCAGCCACTGCGCTGTTCACCGATATGCTGTCCGCCACTGCGCTGTTCACCGATATGCTGTCAGTCACTGCGCTGTTCACCGATATGCAGTCAGTTACTGCGCTGTTCACCGATATGCAGTCAGCCACTGCGCTGTTCACCGATATGCTGTCAGTCACTGCGCTGTTCACCGATATGCAGTCAGTTACTGCGCTGTTCACCGATATGCTGTCAGTCACTGCGCTGTTCACCGATATGCAGTCAGTTACTGCGCTGTTCACCGATATGCTGTCAGCCACTGCGCTGTTCATAATGATGGTAATGGAAATCTTAATAGTACTGATGACCATGTTGATGGTCATTATGATGGTTACTGTGGTGGCCACGATGATGATGTTGATGGTGGTGTTGACGACTGATGGTTGATGATTATAGTAGTGATGATTCTGGTGGTAACATGGTAATGATGATCGTGATGGTGGTAATGAAGATTCTGATGGTGTTTTATTAGTGAAGATGACCATGTTGATGGTCATAATGATGGAGATAATGATGGTATGCATAGTTTATTCTTTCTTCTTTCTCCGTACAGGTGAGGTTTCCATGGTGATTCTGTTGCCAGGTGCTTATTGCAGATGCCACGAGCACCATATTTCCCCAGTCAGCCCCAGCTTTCAACCATCACACCCTCACTTCCTGTCCAGAGCAGTTCACACTCCCTGAACATCTGCCACCCTGTCTGGCTTTCAGATCCAGTTCCATCCCCATCTGCTCCACCACTACCCAGCACAGAGTTCAGAGAGAGAGAGAGAGAGACAGAGAGATAGAAAGAGAGAGATAAAGAGAGAGAGAGAGAGAGAGAGAGTGGCAGTTATAGTGCAGGAGAAGAGCAACTAAATTACTTCCAATTCTCTGCTTTACTAGCATAACCTCTCTCTCTCTGTCTCTCTCTCTTCCTCTCTGTCTCTCTCTCTCTCTTCCTCTCTGTCTTTCTCTCTCTTCCCCTCTGTCTTTCTCTCTCTCTCTCTCTCTCTCTCTCTCTCACTCTTCCTCTCTGTCTCTGTTTGTCTCTCTCTCTCTCTCTCTCTCTCTCTCTCTCTCTCTCTCACTCTTCCTCTCTGTCTCTGTCTGTCTCTCTCTCTCTCTCTCGCTCTCTCTCTGTGACTCTGTGCTCAACTCTGTGTGAAGTGCACTCAGTCTGTACTGAAGTTTGCAGGACTTTGGCTGGATCAGTAAAATAAGTGCCAAGTCTTCCCTGAACAGAGATCATTTTATGATGAAACTCTGACTGAATAACAGGTTTGAATTCTGTCCAACAGGTTTGAATTTTGGCCAACATGTTTGAATTCTGGCTGACAGGACTGAATTCTGGCTATCAGACTGAATTCTGGCCAACAGATTTGAATTCTGGCTAACAGGTTTGAATTCTGGCCAACAGGTTTGATTTCTGGCTAACAGGACTGAATTCTGGCCAACAGGACTGAATTCTGACCACCAGGTTTGAATTCTGGCCAACAGGTTTGAATTCTGGCTGACAGGACTGAATTCTGGCTATCAGGACTGAATTCTGGCCATCAGGTTTGAATTCTGGCTTACAGGACTGAATTCTGGCTATCAGGACTGAATTCCGGCCAACAGGTTTGAATTCTGGCCAACAGGACTGATTTCTGGCTATCAGGACTGAATTCTGGCTATCAGGACTAAATTCTGGCTAACAGGACTGAATTCTGGCCAACAGGATTGAATTCTGGCTATCAGGACTGAATTCTGGCCAACAGGACTGAATTCTGGCTATCAGTCTGAATTCTGGCCAACAGATTTGAATTCTGGCTAACATATCTGAATTCTGGCCAACAGGTTTGAATTCTGGCTAACAGGACTGAATTCTGGCTAACAGGACTGAATTCTGACCACCAGGTTTGAATTCTGGCCAACAGGTTTGAATTCTGGCTGACAGGACTGAATTCTGGCTATCAGGACTGAATTCTGGCCATCAGGTTTGAATTCTGGCTTACAAGACTGAATTCTGGCCATCAGGTTTGAATTCTGGCGTACATGACTGAATTCTGGCTATCAGGACTGAATTCTGGCCAACAGGATTGAATTCTGGCTATCAGGACTGAATTCTGGCTATCAGTACTGAATTCTGGCTAACAGGTTTGAATTCTGGCTATCAGGACTGAATTCTGGCCAACAGGTTTGAATTCTAGCTAACAGTAAACGTAAAATGACAGAGCGGGGTCAGCAGATGCTGAGGGGCATAGTGCACAGAGGTCACCAACTTTCTGCAGAGTCAATCACTACAGACCTCCAAACTTCATGTGACCTTCAGATCAGCTCAAGAACAGCGTAGAGAGCTTCATGGAATGGGTTTCCATGGCCGAGCAGCTGCATCCAAGCCTTACATCACCAAGCGCAATGCAAAGCGTGGAATGCATTTGTGTAAAGCGCCGTCACTGGACTAGAGCTGTGGCGATGTGTTCTCTGGAGTGAACAATCACATTTCTCCGCCTGGAAATCTGATTGACGAGTCTGGGTTCGGCGGTTGCCAGGAGACGGTACTTGTCTGACTGCATTGTGCCGAGTGTAAAGTTTGGTTGAGGGGGGATCATGGTGTGGGGGTATTTTTCAGGAGTTGGGCTCAGACCCTTAGTTCCAGTGAAAGGAACTCTTAAAGCTTCAGCACCAAGAGATTTTGGACAATTTCATGCTCCCAACTTTGTGGGAACAGTTTGGGGACGAACCCTTCCAGTTCCAACATGACTACGCACCAGTGCACAAAGCAGGTCCATAAAGACACGGATGAGCCAGTTTGGTGTGGAAGAACTTGACTGGCCTGCACAGAGTCCTGACCTCAACCTGATAGAACAATTTGGGATGAATTAGAGCGGAGACTGTGAGCCAGGCCTTCTCGTCCAACATCAGTGTCTGACCTCACAAATGCTCTTCTGGAAGAACGGTCAGAAATTCCCATAAACACACTCCTAACCCTTGTGGAAAGCCTTCCCAGAAGAGCTGAAGCTGTTATAGCTGCAATGGGTGGGCCGACATCATATTAAACCCTATGGATTAAGAATGGGATGTCACTCAAGTTCATATGCGTGGGAAGCTAGACGACCGAATACTTTTGGCAATACAGTGTATGTCAGATTATGTGCTGTATATATCACTATGTACTGCATCAGTTAATGTACAGTGCATGCAGTGTTCTCTCGACCTTTCAGCGAACGGGAACGCCTGTCAGGATGGCGGTGTGGAGGACGAATTCAGGTGGGAGTTGTGTTTGTTTTCCTGAATCGGGGGGCGGTGCTGGTGGGTGTTTTCTGAATGAGGTCGGTTGCGAACAGATTCGAGGGTCTGCAGTTTAGGGAATTCTCTGGCTGTTGATTGTTTTGCAGATGGATTTCCTGGATGCAGCTCGTGTTTACAGGCGGAGCTCAGTCTGTCTCTCTGTGTGTCTGCTTTTATAATTAGTCTCTGGGTGAGGCTGTAATTGTTGCTGGTGCAGATGGTTAATTATTTTTGTTTGCTTCTCTCTCGTCCTCCTCTGTGTGCCGTGTTTAATCAGGCTTTTTATGAGGCGGCCGTTTGGGGTTTGGAGGAGTCACTCGCTGTGCGGCTGGAGAACGCAGAAGTTTAGAGTTTACATCTAGTTTTAGGACTAAACTGATAAAAAACCCACAACCTGAGTTAACCCTTACAGTAGATGTATAACGTAATCTCAGAGGTTGCTCTGAGAAGACCTCCTTTCCTGATGCCAAAGACCTCCTGAGCCATGAATGGCCCCTGGGTCTAGGAGGTGGACGGCCCACGTTGTCCCTGTGGATATCCGCAATCAAGAATGGATCCAGACTACCTCCAGAAGGTACCAATAAACGTTCCTCTGAACCGTTCCCCTCCCAATCCACCAGGTAGTAAAGGCAGCCACCACAGAGCCCAGAGTCCAATTGAGCTTGAGCACTAATCTATATAGACAAAAGTATTGGGACACCTACACATTGCTCCTACAGGAACTTGAATGTCACCCCATTCTTAATCCATAGGCATTAATATGGATTTGCAGCTCTAACAGCTTCCACTCTTCGGGAAAGCTTTCTACAAGATGTTGGAGAGTGTCTGGGAATGTGTGTCCATTCATCCAAAAGAGCATTTGTGAGGTCAAACACTGACATTGGACGAGAAGGCCTGGCTCACAATCTCTGTTCTAGTTCATCCCAAAGGTGTTCTATGGGGTTGAGGTCAGGACTCTGTGAGGGCCTGTCAAGTTCCTCCACACCAGGCTCACCCAGTCATGACTTCATGGAGCTGCTTTGGTCAGTGAGGCTCAGTCATTCTGGAACAGAAAAGGTTCTTCCCCAAACTGTTCCCACAAAGTTGGAAGCATAGAATTGTCCAAAATGTCTTGGTGCTGCAGCTTTAAGAGTTCCCTTCACTGGAAACTAAGGGTCTAGACCAACCCCCTGAAAAACAGCCCCATGGCATTATCCCTCCTCCACCAAACTGGCATTCACCTAACCCAGACTTGTCCATCAAAATGACAGATAGAGAAGCATCCAATAGTGCCTGCTTTACACCACATAGTGGAGGTTTGAACTCTGCAGTTATTGATCAGCGGAGCGTTGGTGACTTTTATGCTCTATGCTCCTCCAACACTCGGCGACCCACTCTGTAACTTCGTGACTGAGTTGCTGTGGAACACTTACACTTTTTTAATAATGCTACTCACAGTTGATTATGGAACATCTAGGAGGGAAGAAATTTCGTGAACGGATTTGTTGCACAGTAGCCATTCTATTACAGCACCATGCTCAAACTCATTGAGCTCTTTAGAATGACCCATTCTTTCACAAATGTTTCTAAAGGCAGACTGCATGGGTAGGTGCTTGATTTTAAAAACCTGTGGCAGTGGGACTGAATGAAAGACCTAAATTTAATTAATTTAATTCCCAATACCTTTTTTCCATATAGTGTACAAGCAGGGAAGCCATCCACGTCCAATGGAGGAGGGGGTTCAGCCACTTCTGC
>NC_051232.1:8414265-8426765 GCF_015220715.1 Pygocentrus nattereri
TTTACACTGTTATTATTAGTGTTACAGTGTTAATGTTAGTTTTACACTGCTAATATTAGTCTTACAGTGTATTACAGTGTGTTAGTGTTAGTATTCCGGTGTGTTACAGGGTTATTGTTAGTGTTACAGTGTTAATGTTAGTTTTACACTGCTAATATTAGTGTTACAGTGTTAGTGTTGCAGTGTTATGTGTATTTACCACTTTTCTTTTACAGGACTGATTCAGAGAGAGAGAGAAAGGGTGTGAATAATTCTGCTCTGTGGAACGAGTGTTCGATCAGTTTGAACTACTGGCACTCCAAACCATCTAAACCACCTCTCTCTCTCATTCTGTTCTCTCTCTTTCTTTCTCCATCTTCTCTGTGTCTCTGTTTCTCCATCTCCTTTGCCCTCTTTCTCTTGTTCTTTCTTTCTCTCTCTCTCTTTCTGTGTTTAGCTGCTGTTCTGTAATCCTGATTTCTATGCTCGTTCTGTATTCACTCTGGCTGACCACAGTGTTGGTCAGAATCTACCTTCTAGGCATTCAGTTCACTGATCAATAAAAGTGTCCACTATACTGACAGAGAGAGAGAAAGAGAAGGTAGAGAAACAGATTGAGAATAAAACGCACCTAAGATTTTCATTCATTTTCCACCTGTGTAAATTTGATGTGACAATAAGCATGATTCAATTAGTTTTGATAATAATATAGTAATAGCAGCAGTAGTAGAGAGTGAATGCTGTGCTGTGTTGTGGTCAGTAGGGGGAGCTGTTGGAGCGTGTAGAGTAGTATGGATCTCCTCTCTGTCTTATGAGAAATTTAGTATTCATTCCCCACGACTGCTGCCTGAGTGTTTCAGTGAAGTAGTGCAGGATTAGTGTGTGTGCTTGTGTGTGTGTCTGTGTGTGTGTGTGTGTGTAGTGCGTGTGTGTGAATGTGTAAGAGTGTAAGATTGTGTGTGTGTGTGTGTGTTTCCAGTAGTCCTGTATGTTAATGGTCAATTTAATGTTAGGTCAGTCAGCGTTGGGTAAGTGTGGACTGACTTCTCAAAGTCTCAGTCACTTTCCAAAAATAAAAAACACTGTAATTCAGTTGACTTTCAACAAACTTTGGTTATTGTAACACTACATTATTAGACTGTAACATTGTAAAATTCTATAATTAGACTAACATTGTAACATTACATTATTACTGTACTGTAACACTGTAAAACTACATTATTAGACTGTAACACTGTAAAACTACATAATTAGACTGTAACACTAACACTACATTATTAAACTGTAACACTAACACTACATTATTAGACTGTAACACTAACACTACATAATTAGACTAACACTGTAATACTACATTATTAGACTGTAACTATAACTACATTATTAGACTGTTACACTGTAATACTACATCATCAGACTGTAACATCGTAACACTACATTATTAGACTGTAACACTAACACTATATTATTAGACTGTAACACTAACATTACATTATTAGACTGTAACACTAACACTGCATTATTAACACTGGTATTAGAATGTAACATTATCACACTACATTATTAGACTGTAACTCTATAATTACACTATTAGACTGGTACACTGTAACACTCCATTATTAGACGGCATCACTACATTATTAGACTGTAACACTGTAATACTACACCATCAGACTGTAACATTGTAACACTACATTATTAGACTGTAACACTATTAGACTGTTATATTGTAACACTGTTATTAGAATGTAACATTGTCACACTACATTATTAGACTAACACTGTAACAGTACATTATTAGACAGTAACACTAACACTACATTATTAGACTGTAACATTGTAACACTATTTTAGTAGAATGTAACACTAACACTATTTCACACTCACACTGTCACACTACATTATTAGACTGTAACATTGTAACACTACATTATTAGACTGTAACACTAACACTACATAATTAGACTAACACTGTAACACTACATTATTAGACTGTAACTATATCTACATTATTAGACTGTTACACTGTAATACTACATCATCAGACTGTAACACTAACAGTACATTATTAGACTGTAACACTAACACTACATTATTAGACTGTAACACTGTAAAAATACATACTGTAATTAGACTGTAACACTAACACTACATTATTAGACTGTAACACTAATACTATATTATTAGACTGTAACACTAACACTACATTATTAGACTGTAATACTGTAAAAATACATACTGTAATTAGACTGTAACACTAACACTACATTATTAACACTGTTATTAGAATGTAACATTGTCACACTACATTATTAGACTAACACTGTAACAGTACATTATTAGACAGTAACTCTAACACTACATTATTAGACTGTAACATTGTAACACTATTTTAGTAGAATGTAACACTAACACTATTTCACACTCACACTGTCACACTACATTATTAGACTGTAACATTGTAACACTACATTATTAGACTGCAACACTGTCACACTACATTATTAGACTGTAACATTGTAACACTACATTATTAGACTGCAACACTGTCACACTACATTATTAGACTGTAACATTGTAACACTACATTATTAGACTGCAACACTGTAATACTACATTAGACTGTAACATTGTAACATTACATTATTAGACAGTAACACTGTAAACCCTTCATTATTATAATGTAACACTGTATTACTACATTATTAGACTGTAACAATGTAATGCTACATTATTAGACTGTAACACTGTATTACTACATTATTAGACTGTAACACTGTATTACTACATTATTAGACTATAACACTAACACTACATTATTAGACTGTAACACTGTAATACTACATTATTAGACTGTAACATTGTAACATTACATTATTAGTCAGTAACACTGTAAACCCTTCATTATCATAATATAACATTGTAATGCTACATTATTAGACTGTAACACTGTATTACTACATTATTAGACTGTAACAATGTAATGCTACATTATTAGACTGTAACACTGTATTACTACATTATTAGACTGTAACACTGTATTACTACATTATTGGACTCTAACATTATTAAACCACATTAGAATATTACATTGTAACACTATTAGAAAGTAACATTGTAACATGTCATAGTTAGAATGCAGCCTTGATACAACATTGTAAGTCTTTATTATTAGAATGCAACATGTTTACAACAAAGAATCAAACAATAATATTACGATCCATGCAAGTGTTCAGTGTTGTAATCCTGACTCCTCGGATACTCAGAAAAGCGTATCCTAATGGAATTCTTCACAGTAATGATAACACATCATCATGTCACCCAGCTCTGCTTAGTGTCTGACTCCTACGGATGCTGTGCATTAATGAGGCTAATGGCCAGAACTAAAGCATTCAGCCACTGATCAGCTGATGGACAGGTTTATCGTGGTGCTGCCCTCAGAGTGATTTATCTTCATCTTCGAACAGGTGGAGCACCATCACTCCGAGCACACGCACAGACAGGGCCTGAACATGCTGAAGCACTGTAATATCTATTATATTATACTGTGCACTCATTATTGTTATTAATGCTTAGCAATGTCAGGTCAGTTCTGACCCCTGGCGTCAATATGGTCAGTGTTTCTTCACCATCACCTTTTATTTATTGTTCAGCTTTCAAATCCATTAAGAACCACAGTGAGGACCACAGTCTATTCATCACATTACATACTTCATTACATTATTAGCATAATTCTGTAAAATTAACATGTTACTTGTGTTGCATAATTGATAATTAGTACATTAGTAATGAATTGATTAGTATTATTGTGATATTAGTACATTTGTTATTAGTGCCTTAGTAAAATTCTAGTTTTTTTAATTATAAGTGCATTAACAATTAGTGCATTAGTAATGTTGTGTGATATTAGTGCACTAGTCATTAGTGCATTAGTAAAGTTGGGTAATAGTGCACTAGTAATTAGTGCATTAGCAATATTGTGTGATATTGGCACATTAGTAATTAATGCATTAGTAGTATTGGCCAATAATATTATTATTAGTAATACTGTGAATTAGTGCATTAGTAATAACATTGCGTAATATCAGTGCTTTAGTAATACTGTGTAATATTAGAGCTTAACTCATTCTAATTGTTATGTAGGTCAGTGTGTTTTTGAATGTGAAATGGTGTTCGCGTCTCTTTGCCCTGCGGCTCTTCTGTTTTAAATGAAGCTCATATGGACCTGATGATGAATGGAATACATATGGCTCCCATCACTCCTGCTCTGACTACACCTCCCAAGGTGCAATGCAGCGCACCAGTGATGCGAGCAGGAGATTACATGCTCCATAGATCTAGGCAATTAATTACTGAGCAGCTCGTCAGCTAGAGCGAAGTGACAGGTAGCACTACAGCCAACTAATACATACTGCAAACACAGAAAACTAATACATACTGTAAACACAGAAAACTAATACATACTGCAAACACAGAAAACTAATACATACTGCAAACACAGAAAACTAATACATACTGTAAACACAGAAAACTAATACATACTGTAAACACAGAAAACTAATACATACTGCACACACAGAAAACTAATACATACTGCAAACACAGAAAACTAATACATACTGTAACACAGAAAACTAATACATACTGTAAACACAGAAAACTAATACATACTGCACACACAGAAAACTAATACATACTGTAAACACAGAAAACTAATACATACTGCAAACACAGAAAACTAATACATACTGTAAACACAGAAAACTAATACATACTGCAAACACAGAAAACTAATACATACTGCACACACAGAAAACTAATACATACTGCACACACAGAAAACTAATACATACTGTACACACAGAAAACTAATACATACTGTAAACACAGAAAACTAATACATACTGCAAACACAGAAAACTAATATATACTGCAAACACAGAAAACTAATACATACTGTAAACACAGAAAACTAATACATACTGCAAACACAGAAAACTAATACATACTGCACACACAGAAAACTAATACATACTGCACACACAGAAAACTAATACATACTGTAAACACAGAAAACTACTACATACTGTAAACACAGAAAACTAATACATACTGTAAACACAGAAAACTAATACATACTGTAAACACAGAAAACTAATACATACTGCCAACACAGAAATCTAATACATACTGTAAACACAGAAAACTAATACATACTGCAAACACAGAAAACTAATACATACTGTAAACACAGAAAACTAATACATACTGTAAACACAGAAAACTAATACATACTGCAAACACAGAAAACTAATACATACTGCACACACAGAAAACTAATACATACTGCACACACAGAAAACTACTACATACTGTAAACACAGAAAACTAATACATACTGTAAACACAGAAAACTAATACATACTGCCAACACAGAAAACTAATACATACTGCAAACACAGAAATCTAATACATACTGAAAACACAGAAAACTAATACATACTGCAAACACAGAAAACTAATACATACTGTAAACACAGAAAACTAATACATACTGTAAACACAGAAAACTAATACATACTGCAAACACAGAAAACTAATACATACTGAAAACACAGAAAACTAATACATACTGTAAACACAGAAAACTAATACATACTGTAAACACAGAAAACTAATACATACTGAAAACACAGAAAACTAATACACACTGCAAACACAGAAAACTAATACATACTGTAAACACAGAAAACTAATACATACTGCAAACACAGAAAACTAATACATACTGTAAACACAGAAAACTAATACATACTGCAAACACAGAAAACTAATACACACTGCAAACACAGAAAACTAATACATACTGTAAACACAGAAAACTAATACATACTGCAAACACAGAAAACTAATACATACTGTAAACACAGAAAACTAATACATACTGTAAACACAGAAAACTAATACATACTGTAAACACAGAAAACTAATACACACTGCAAACACAGAAAACTAATACATACTGCAAACACAGAAAACTAATACATACTGTAAACACAGAAAACTAATACATACTGTAAACACAGAAAACTAATACACACTGCAAACACAGAAAACTAATACATACTGCAAACACAGAAAACTAATACACACTGTAAACACAGAAAACTAATACACACTGCAAACACAGAAAACTAATACATACTGTAAACACAGAAAACTAATACATACTGTAAACACAGAAAACTAATACATGCTGTAAACACAGAAAACTAATACACGCTGCCAACACAGAAAACTAATACATACTGTAAACACAGAAAACTAATACACACCGCAAACACAGAAAACTAATACATACTGTAAACACAGAAAACTAATACACACTGCAAACACAGAAAACTAATACATACTGCAAACACAGAAAACTAATACATACTGTAAACACAGAAAACTAATACACACTGCAAACACAGAAAACTAATACATACTGCCAACACAGAAAACTAATACATACTGTAAACACAGAAAACTAATACACACTGCAAACACAGAAAACTAATACATACTGTAAACACAGAAATCTAATACATACTGTAAACACAGAAAACTAACACATACCGTAAACACAGAAAACTAACACATACCGTAAACACAGAACACTAATACATACCGCAAACACAGAAAACTAATACATACCGCAAACACAGAAAACTAATACACACTGTAAACACAGAAAACTAATACACACTGCAAACACAGAAAACTAATACATACCGCAAACACAGAAAACTAATACACACTGTAAACACAGAAAACTAATACATACTGCAAACACAGAAAACTAATACATACTGCAAACACAGAAAACTACTACATACTGCAAACACAGAAAACTACTACATACTGCAAACACAGAAAACTAATACATACTGCAAACACAGAAAACTAATACATACTGCAAACACAGAAAACTAATACATACTGCAAAGCCAGAAAACTAACACATACTGCAAACACAGAAAACTAATACATACTGCAAACACAGAAAACTAATACATACTGCAAAGCCAGAAAACTAACACATACTGCAAACACAGAAAACTAACACATACTGTAAACACAGAAAACTAACACATACTGTAAACACAGAAAACTAATACATACTGCAAACACAGAAAACTACTACATATTGCAAACACGGAAAACTAATACATACCGCAAACACGGAAAACTAATACATACTGCAAACACAGAAAACTACTACATACTGCAAACACAGAAAACTACTACATACTGCAAACACAGAAAACTAATACATACTGCAAAGCCAGAAAACTAACACATACTGCAAACACAGAAAACTAACACATACTGTAAACACAGAAAACTAACACATACTGTAAACACAGAAAACTAATACATACTGCAAACACAGAAAACTACTACATATTGCAAACACAGAAAACTAATACATACCGCAAACACAGAAAACTAATACATACCGTAAACACAGAAAACTAATACATACCGTAAACACAGAAAACTAATACATACCGCAAACACAGAAAACTAATACATACCGCAAACACAGAAAACTAACACATACCGCAAACACAGAAAACTAATACATACTGCCAACACAGAAAACTAATACATACTGTAAACACAGAAAACTAATACATACTGCCAACACAGAAAACTAATACATACTGTAAACACAGAAAACTAATACATACTGTAAACACAGAAAACTAATACATACTGTAAACACAGAAAACTAATACATACTGCCAACACAGAAAACTAATACATACTGTAAACACAGAAAACTAATACATACTGCCAACACAGAAAACTAATACATACTGTAAACACAGAAAACTAATACATACTGTAAACACAGAAAACTAATACACACTGCAAACACAGAAAACTAATACACACTGCACACACAGAAAACTAATACATACCGTAAACACAGAAAACTAATACATACCGCAAACACAGAAAACTAATACACACCGCAAACACAGAAAACTAATACATACCGCAAACACAGAAAACTAATACACACCGCAAACACAGAAAACTAATACACACCGCAAACACAGAAAACTAATACACACCGCAAACACAGAAAACTAATACATACTGCAAACACAGAAAACTAATACATACTGCAAACACAGAAAACTAATACACACTGCACACACAGAAAACTAATACATACTGTAAACACAGAAAACTAATACACACTGCACACACAGAAAACTAATACATACTGTAAACACAGAAAACTAATACATACTGCCAACACAGAAAACTAATACATACTGTAAACACAGAAAACTAATACATACCGCAAACACAGAAAACTAATACATACCGTAAACACAGAAAACTAATACATACCGCAAACACAGAAAACTAATACATACCGCAAACACAGAAAACTAACACGTACTGCAAACACAGAAAACTAATACGTACTGCCAACACAGAAAACTAATACATACTGTAAACACAGAAAACTAATACATACTGCCAACACAGAAAACTAATACATACTGCCAACACAGAAAACTAATACATACTGTAAACACAGAAAACTAATACATACTGTAAACACAGAAAACTAATACACACTGCACACACAGAAAACTAATACATACTGCCAACACAGAAAACTAATACATACTGTAAACACAGAAAACTAATACATACTGCCAACACAGAAAACTAATACATACTGTAAACACAGAAAACTAATACATACTGTAAACACAGAAAACTAATACACACTGCAAACACAGAAAACTAATACACACTGCACACACAGAAAACTAATACATACCGTAAACACAGAAAACTAATACATACCGCAAACACAGAAAACTAATACACACCGCAAACACAGAAAACTAATACACACCGCAAACACAGAAAACTAATACATACTGCAAACACAGAAAACTAATACATACTGCAAACACAGAAAACTAATACACACTGCACACACAGAAAACTAATACATACTGTAAACACAGAAAACTAATACATACTGCAAACACAGAAAACTAATACATACTGTAAACACAGAAAACTAATACATACTGTAAACACAGAAAACTAATACACACTGCAAACACAGAAAACTAATACACACTGCACACACAGAAAACTAATACATACTGTAAACACAGAAAACTAATACATACTGTAAACACAGAAAACTAATACATACTGTAAACACAGAAAACTAATACATGCTGTAAACACAGAAAACTAATACATGCTGCAAACACAGAAAACTAATACATGCTGTAAACACAGAAAACTAATACATGCTGCAAACACAGAAAACTAATACATGCTGTAAACACAGAAAACTAATACATACTGCAAACACAGAAAACTAATACATACTGTAAACACAGAAAACTAATACACACTGCACACACAGAAAACTAATACATACTGTAAACACAGAAAACTAATACACACTGCACACACAGAAAACTAATACACACTGCACACACAGAAAACTAATACATACTGTAAACACAGAAAACTAATACATACTGCAAACACAGAAAACTAATACATACTGTAAACACAGAAAACTAATACACACTGCACACACAGAAAACTAATACATACTGTAAACACAGAAAACTAATACATACTGCACACACAGAAAACTAATACATACTGTAAACACAGAAAACTAATACATACTGTAAACACAGAAAACTACTACACGCTGTAAACACAGAAAACTAATACATACTGTAAACACAGAAAACTAATACATACTGTAAACACAGAAAACTACTACATACTGTAAACACAGAAAACTAATACATACTGTAAACACAGAAAACTAATACACACTGTAAACACAGAAAACTAATACACACTGCAAACACAGAAAACTAATACATACTTTAAACACTTACTTTTTCGGGTTATTTTCTGTGCTGTTTTAGTTGCTAGCCATTTTTTTCTGCACTTGACTAACTGGCTTCAGTTAGCGTGAACAGGTCTCACCTGGACTGTATTAGTGGTACCCACTGATTCTGGAATCACCGTGCGGCTAAATTAAGCCAGGCTAATTCTCCTTTAAAGGCTCTTGCATACAATATGATACCTACATATAATATCCCAAAACATTCAGAACAGCCTCAGCTCCGTCTGTAATGAGGCGCTTCTGACCTGGAGCTCTGTGTACAGAGATGATTCAGCCCTGAAGCTGAAAAACTGAAGCTCAGGTTTAGAAACTCTTAACGTCTCCTGGGAAAGCGGCTTTGCTCACGTGGTCGAGTTATTTGGGTGCGGAAATGTTTTCACCGAAGTCTGCGGATCACAGATGCAGCAGATCGTATGAAGAAAACAGCAGATAAATGTTTCCTCCTCACTGTGTTGAAACTCTCTGCATGGCTTTTGACACGAGTCTCCGATGTGGACTGAATGAAGAATGAAGAATGAAGGGTTTCCGGCGTGATGGACAGTGCTTAGTGATTTCTTCCGTGTCCGTTGAGTGTTAGTTTCTAACAGAATGTACGTTTATATATTAAATATTTGTAAAAAGCTATTTAACAACCAACACATTTTCAGGGCCCTAACAAGCTGGCATTCTAACCTCCTCCCCCACTGTCATCAGTGTGAGTGTCAGTGTTGAAGTCAATGTGAGTGTCAGTGTTGAAGTCAGTGTGTGTCAGTGTTGTAGTCAGTGTGAGTGTCAGTGTTGTAGTCAGTGTGAGTGTCAGTGTTGAAGTCAGTGTGAGTGTCAGTGTTGAAGTCAGTGTGAGTGTCAGTGTTGTAGTCAGTGTGAGTGTCAGTGTTGAAGTCAGTGTGAGTGTCAGTGTTGAAGTCAGTGTGAGTGTCAGTGTTGTAGTCAGTGTGAGTGTCAGCGTTGAAGTCAGTGTGAGTGTCAGCGTTGTAGTCAGTGTGAGTGTCAGCGTTGTAGTCAGTGTGAGTGTCAGTGTTGAAGTCAGTGTGAGTGTCAGTGTTGAAGTCAGTGTGAGTGTCAGTGTTGAAGTCAGTGTGAGTGTCAGCGTTGAAGTCAGTGTGAGTGTCAGCGTTGAAGTCAGTGTGAGTGTCAGTGTTGAAGTCAGTGTGAGTGTCAGCGTTGTAGTCAGTGTGAGTGTCAGCGTTGAAGTCAGTGTGAGTGTCAGTGTTGTAGTCAGTGTGAGTGTCAGTGTTGTAGTCAGTGTGAGTGTCAGTGTTGAAGTCAGTGTGAGTGTCAGTGTTGAAGTCAATGTGAGTGTCAGTGTTGAAGTCAGTGTGAGTGTCAGTGTTGAAGTCAGTGTGAGTGTCAGCGTTGAAGTCAGTGTGAGTGTCAGTGTTGTAGTCAGTGTGAGTGTCAGTGTTGAAGTCAGTGTGAGTGTCAGTGTTGAAGACAGTGTGAGTGTCAGTGTTGAAGTCAGTGTGAGTGTCAGTGTTGAAGTCAATGTGAGTGTCAGTGTTGAAGTCAGTGTGTGTCAGTGTTGTAGTCAGTGTGAGTGTCAGCGTTGAAGTCAGTGTGAGTGTCAGTGTTGAAGTCAGTGTGAGTGTCAGCGTTGAAGTCAGTGTGAGTGTCAGCGTTGTAGTCAGTGTGAGTGTCAGCGTTGTAGTCAGTGTGAGTGTCAGTGTTGAAGTCAGTGTGAGTGTCAGTGTTGTAGTCAGTGTGAGTGTCAGTGTTGTAGTCAGTGTGAGTGTCAGTGTTGTAGTCAGTGTGAGTGTCAGTGTTGAAGTCAGTGTGAGTGTCAGTGTTGAAGTCAGTGTGAGTGTCAGCGTTGTAGTCAGTGTGAGTGTCAGTGTTGTAGTCAGTGTGAGTGTCAGTGTTGAAGTCAGTGTGAGTGTCAGCGTTGTAGTCAGTGTGAGTGTCAGTGTTGTAGTCAGTGTGAGTGTCAGTGTTGTAGTCAGTGTGAGTGTCAGTGTTGAAGTCAGTGTGAGTGTCAGCGTTGTAGTCAGTGTGAGTGTCAGTGTTGTAGTCAGTGTGAGTGTCAGTGTTGAAGTCAGTGTGAGTGTCAGTGTTGAAGTCAGTGTGAGTGTCAGTGTTGAAGTCAGTGTGAGTGTCAGTGTTGTAGTCAGTGTGAGTGTCAGCGTTGAAGTCAGTGTGAGTGTCAGTGTTGTAGTCAGTGTGAGTGTCAGTGTTGAAGTCAGTGTGAGTGTCAGCGTTGAAGTCAGTGTGATTGTGGCTATCAGTGTGATCGGGTCTGTGTCAGTGTGAATGCAGTGTGTAGGTGTTATTGTGTCAGTGTCAGTGTTAATGTCAATGTGTAATTGTGAGTGTCAGCATCAGTGTGAAGGCAGTCGTAGTGTCATTGTAAGCACAGTATGAGTGTCAATGTCAGTGTTAATGTCATCATGTCACTGTCAGTGTTAGTGTCTGTGATTGTGAGTGTCAGTGTGATTGTGTCAGTATCAGTGTGAATGCAGTAATAGTGTGTCAATAGTGTGATTGTGAGTGTCAGTGTTAATGTCAGTGTTAGTGTGATTGTGAGTGTTAGTGTGTCAGTGTGATTGTGAGTGTT